>NC_056741.1:146030825-146068325 GCF_019279795.1 Protopterus annectens | reverse complement strand
ACCCCGTTGGGGAAATTTTTCTTGCCTCAGACCGATGTCAGAAAAAGTTAATAATTGTATTTCTTGTGGGAAGCAAATACCGCATAAGGATTTCCATTCCCTTTGCATACCTTGTTTGGGCCCAGACCACGACGTCTCGGGCTATCGCTTTTGTGCTACCTTCAATAAACGCACTATCAAGCGTCGGGCGGAGTTCGCCCAGCACTTTTTTGGTAAAGCGTTTAATTATAAAATGTCGTTGGATACTCCGACTACCGCTATGTCTAAAAAACGCAAAGAAAAGGACCGCCAGACGAGGACCGCGGTCTCCACCGACACCACGCCGAAGCAGGCTCCACGTGGTCCGGTTCTCAGTGAGACGCCTTTGCAGTCCCTGACTACCGACGACACTCCCTCGGCGGGGTCTTCTGTACCCGAGACCGCTGGTTCTTCGGCCCTTTCCCAGACTACAACCGAAGCCCCTGCTTATGTCGAGCCTACCAATGTGGATAGATCTACATCCACCCATGGTGTATTTAGGCCTTCATCATCTTTCTCTATCAAGGCCTTCACTAAATCCAAAACAGCCAAGCAACATACTAGGCCTGCTACACAAGGCCCAACACCTGGGCCCACGCCTAAGAAGCACATGCTTAAAATGGCTGAGGACCTTATCACTCTTATCAGAGGCTCCCAGGCCCCTCCGGACAAGAGACCCACAGTAGAGGAGGATTCTCCTAATTCTGACCAAGAATCAATTTTATCAGAACATTCTGATGCTGAAGAACACTCTTATTCCCCTTTCGAAGATTCGGATGCAGAGCAGTCTATTCCTTCTGTATCCCCCCCTGAAGATTTTTCTTTTGGGGAAACCTTACACTCCTTGAGAGAACACTTCCACTGGGAAGGCCAAGACTTTTCAGACTCCAAGAAAAGGCTTAGGGAGTTTCTCTGGTTACCTCAGCACAGACCTCTGGCTATTCCTCCTGTTTTGGAAGTATTGGATGATGTATACTCGGAGGCCTGCCTTAATCCTGATTCTCTGCCTCCTGCACCAGTTAAGCCGGATAGGGATTACAGAGTACCTAATTCTCATCAATTCCTCTACAAAGGCCATAATGCAGATCCTGAAACTATTTCTCAAGGCCCTAAAGGAATTAAGGCCTCCACGGCCAAGAATCCACTCCCTGCGGAAAGGGAATCAAGATCTCTAGAAAGGTGGGGTAAGAAGGTTTATACCTCGGCCACCCTAGCCATGAGGGCCTTAAACTGCCAGTTTCATATGATTAAATATCAACAATTTCTGTTATCACAGTTAAAGACCAAAATGTCACAGCCTGAACAACCAGATTTAAAAGAGTTGCAGGATATGATGCATAGTGCTGAACAAGTGGGTAAGCACACCTTACAATGTGGTTATGATGCCTTAGAGGCTTCCAGCAGATCGGCCGCTACCGGATCAGTCATTCGCAGACATGCATGGCTAAGGGAACAAAATCTGCCAGACCATGTGAAAGCAAAAATTCTGGATGCACCTTTACATAAGGATGTTCTTTTTGGTGCTAACGCTGGGGATATATTACGTAAAATGGAAGAAAAAGCAAAATCTATGCAAACTGTCAAAGCTTTCTTACAGGTTCAGCCACCACGGTTCAGCAGGAATTGGCCTTCAAAAAACTGGTCCTTTCCAACCACTGAAAAACCCCAAAGAGGCAGATACAGACACGGAAGGGGCAGAGGACAAGCCCAAGGGTCCTATAGAGGCAGACAATGGCAATCACCAGCACCAAGAGGTGGTGACGACAGTGCACAGCAGTACAGGAAACAGACTCAAGGACTCCCTCATTTCCATGCCAAGCAAAATTCAACTGGCAGCACCTTTGGGAGGGAAACTGGCACTATTTGCAAACAATTGGCATATTGTCACAACAGACAAATGGATTCTGGACATAATAAACAGAGGCTACAAATTCCATTTTCACACACTTCCAAAAATGAGAGGCATGCCAGACCTACCACAAAATCGAAGGGTAGAGGCACAACTACAAATTGCAAAGCTCCTAAACATGAGGGCTATACAAAAGGTACCTACGCACCAACAAGCACAAGGTTTTTATTCAAGGCTTTTTCTGGTGCCAAGAAAAGGAAGCGACTGGAGACCCATACTGGACTTATCCGTTCTAAACACATTTCTTCTCGTGCCAAAATTCAAGATGCTCACATTACAGCAACTCCTTCCCATGCTGGGCAAGGGGTTTTGGCTGGTAACATTGGACCTCAAGGAGGCATACCTGCATGTCCCTATCAGACAAAGTTGCAGAAGATACCTCAGATTTCTTGCAGGTTCAAAACACTATCAATTCTCTGCATTGCCCTTTGGCTTATCTACTGCGCCCAGAGTATTCACCAAGTGCCTGGCATCAGTGATTGCATACTGCAGACTTCAAGGGATACAAATTTACCCTTATCTGGACGACTGCCTGATCCAAGCGGACAGCAAACACTTGCTTATGAAACACCTGGCATATGTGACACGCTTACTGCTTTCTCTGGGGTACACCATCAACAAGGAGAAATAAAAGCTAACACCCTCTCAGAAAACAACCTTCCTGGGCGCCAGCTTGGACACAAACACCCAGATGGCTTACCTTACACAAGAAAAACAAGGGCAACTATCTCATTACTTCAAAATACTTGCAAAAAGTACCAGGCTTACTGCAAGGAAAATCCTGCAGGCTCTGGGATTCATGGCATCTTGCATTCTTCTTATCCCATGCGCAAAGCTGCACATGAGGAAACTTCAATGGTACCTAAAAAATCTATGGTCTCAACACAGTCACAGCTTGGAAGCGGAGATTCCAATAATTCCCTGTCTTCAAAAGGAATTCATATGGTGGGCCCAAGCATGCCAAGTAAACACAGGCCTCCCGTTCTGCAAGCCTCAAGCTACACAAGTTATAACCACAGACGCTTCAGATTACGCCTGGGGAGCGCACATGAAGGACAGGTGCATTCAGGGCAGATGGCCCCAAAAAGAAAAGCACCTTCACATCAATCAAAAAGAAATGCTGGCAGTAATAAATGCAATCTCAGCGTTCAGAGAATTCCTGCATCCAGGAAAATTGCTCATAAGAACAGACAACACCACAGTAATGTGGTACATAAACAAACAAGGAGGGACTCATTCATACCCCTTGTGCAGACTAACCATGACTCTTTGGAACCTAGCTCTGGAAAGACAGATAGAACTTCAGGCACAGTACCTGCCAGGAATGGAAAACACACTGGCAGACACTCTGAGCAGGCATATGACAGACCCTCACGAATGGAAACTACATCCACACGTATTTACAGAGATTGTTCAAGCGTGGGGAAGGCCAGATATAGATCTTTTTGCCTCCCACAAAAATCATCAATTAAAAAGGTTTTGCTCAAGGACCTTCCACCCAAAGGCCTGGAAAGTGGACGCTCTTTCCTTCACATGGACAACTTGGTCAGTTTATGCATTCCCACCACTACCTCTACTGCCCAAGGTACTTTTGAAAGTAAGAACAGACAAGCCGAGGATGATACTGATTGCTCCGGACTGGCCGAGACAACACTGGTATCCACTCCTGAGGAGCCTAACACACACTCCGCCGTGGCCCCTGCCTCTAACACCTCTACTGCTGACGCAGAACAATTTCAAAACCCTTCACAGTCAGCTGAAAACTCTCAGTCTCGCTGCATGGAAAATTCATTAACATCACATCAGACACTACTCTCCAAAGAAGTGCAGGATGTCATTTTGGAGGCCAGAAGACCATCTACTAGAAAAGCTTACTCCGCAGAATGGAAGCGGTTTTGCTGTTGGAATGAAAAACGAGGGCAGGACCCTAGAAAATTGAACCTACCTCAGATTTTACAGTACCTAGCTACTTTTGAGCAATGGACTTTCATTTTCCTCAATCAAAATACATGCCTCAGCAATCTCTGCAGAATTCAACATGGATCCTTCTTTATTCTCACACCCACTCCTACGACAGTTCCTCAGAGGGGCTAAGAACATAAGACCTCCAAGGAAACAGCCAGTGCCAGCTTGGGACCTTAACTATGTACTGGAAAAATTGACATTACCTCCCTTTGAACCAGCTGCTTCAACAGAATTACAATATTTGTCCTGGAAAACAGCTTTTCTCCTGGCCATCACTTCAGCTCATAGAGTATCTGAGTTACAGGCCCTCATGGCGGTGCAGCCATTCCTCATATTCCATCAGGACAGGGTTTCCCTTCGTACCAACCCTTCCTTTATGCCGAAGGTGGTATCTAGGGTAGCCTTAAACCAGGCCATACACCTTCCTACCTTCTACCCTAACCCTCAAAACAAAGGGGAAAGGCTGCTTCACTCTTTAGACATCCATAGGCAGCTACGTTATTACTTGGACAGAACCAAACCCTTCAGAAAATCAGATCAACTCCTCGTTTCCTATGCTGTGGGGGGTCAAGGGAAACCTGTTACTAAACAGACCATTTCCAAGTGGATTGGTCACTGCATACGCTTTTGTTATTCCTTTCATGGAAAGCTTGTTCCTACTGGTATCAGACCCCACTCCACTAGGGCCACAGCCACCTCCACAGCCTTCCTCAGAGGAGTGCCTACTAAAGATATCTTGGAGGCAGCCACTTGGAGTTCTGTACATACCTTCACAAAACACTACCATCTGCCCTTATACTCCAGAACAAGAGCAGGCTTTGCCACTGCAGTTTTGCAGGGCATTCTAGCTCAACCCAGTTCCATAGTACCTACCACCCTATGCATAGCTTTGGGATTCTACCCATATGTGATTACTGCAGCTGTAATGCACGATGAACATAGTACAGTTTTGTACCTACCATAAATGTAGATGTTCGAGGGCTATTACAGCTGCAGTACAGGTTTCCCACCCTCCTTCCCCACTTGGTAAGACCTTGGGGTCTGAATAACTATTCATACCTGCTGACTGGGTTATCCTGCTATGTTTTATTTGCTTACTTTTGTGTATTAGACTTATTTATGTATTGCCTTCCTTTTGGGGGCACCTGACATCTGGGGCAAGAAAGACTGAAGAAGATGGCGTCGGCTGTGTCTTTTATACTCTAGCCTTCCTGACGTCAGAAGAGTATGCGACAACAACCGACGCCGGACCAAGACTTTGGAATTCGGCCGACCGAGGGACCGCCTGCCGGCTGAAAACCCATATGTGATTACTGCAGCTGTAATAGCCCTCGAACATCTACATTTATGGTAGGTACAAAACTGTACTTTTTTTATTCAAAGTTGTCCTCGACTCTAGGAACCTCTGCTGACATGGACTCTGCTTCGCTTCCTGCTTTCAGGATGGGTCTCTCAGAGTGGGGTGTGACCTCTGTTCCGAGGTTGTCCTTCTCAGTTCCGGGCTCCCATCTATCTTCAGAGGGGCCTTCCTTTCAGGTTATGGAGAGGGCATTAGCCTCTGCAGGCTCTCAGCTGGCCCCTTCTGTGTCAGAGTTTTATCCCTGGACTACCTCTTGCCCAGAGCTGCCACTAACCTCCACACCCAGACATTGAGCACCTAAGCTACATCATACCCCTGCACAGGACACTTCTTCTTCTGAGTCCTTCTCAGAGATTCCCTCTGTGGAGCCACCCAGGAAAAAGATGTGTAAGAGGAAGCACTTGGATTCCCCTTAGGAATCTGTCACAGAAAACACTGACTTTGATGATGGGGAGGGCTCCCCATGGTAACCCCCGAAAGACGTTGCCTTCAGAGACATTCTAGAAATTCTGAAACAGAGGGGTAACTGGAAGCCCAAAGATCCTACCTCTGAGGAGTTGGTGTACTTGCAGGCTTGTGGTGTTTGCCCAGCTACTACTTGGGTGACGCCCCTCCCCACTGCTGATCTTATCAAATTGATTGCGCAGCAGGCTTGGAAAGCTCCTGACTCCATAGAGCCAGTTCCCCGGAGACCAGATAAAATACTGTCAACTCCAGAGGACCACCAACATTGTGCTAAGGGGTTAGTGGTAGATGCTATGGTGGTGGCAACGGTGACCACCAGAAGGAAACTAGCTGAAGAGAGTTCCACTGTTCATCCTCCTAATCGAGTGTTGAGGGCATTGGACAGATTCAGAAAGTGGGTGTATGCTTCACTGACAGTCTCTTTAAGGTCTTTGAATTTCATGGCACATTTCACTGGCTCCAGAGGGATCTGATCAAGGCGTTATCTGATATCCTAGCAGGAGCTGTTTTTGAAGAGGTCCAGGATAAAGTGGCCTCCCAGCTAGCCTCCCTGGAGTCTATTTCCAACTCATCCATGAGGCTCATTGCTCATGCAGCTGACGGGACGACCAGGGCAGTGGGTTCTGGCGTTTGCCGTAAGGTGTCACGCCTGGATGTACTTTTGTGAGTTTGCCGAGCCATTTAAGTCTTCCTTCATCAATGCTCCTTTTGACGGATCTTCCTTATTCAGCCCCAAAGTTAAAGAAACCCTATCCAGGTGCATGAAAGATGAAAAGACCCTATTTGCTGTGGGCATACGTTTTTCTGCTCCCCAGTGATCCTATTCTAGGAATCAGAGGAGTGGGAAGATGTGGTTCAAAAAATCCCAAGGGCCTTTTGAGGACACACATGGTGGTACCTCCTTTTGGGGCCGAAGGGGAGCTGTAATGGAAGACACCGATTCTGCAGCAGAGGTGGCCCACAAAATTAGGGTTCCAGAGATTCTTTCTCTGGCCAGTTCTACCAGCGCTTCCGAAAGAGGGCCTAATTGTTTACCTCTTGAAACACTCTGGGGAAGATATTCTTTGCGCTAAAGAGCATGGCGACAAATAACTTTGGATACTTGGATGCAGAATATCATTGCCAGAGGTTACTATATTCCCTTTACTCTCTTTCCAAAATCAAAACTAAGACTCCCAGATGTTCCACCCAGTCAGAGAGATCAAGCAGCAATAGAGATTCAAAAGCTGCTAGAAAAAGAAGTCCCACCATACCACATAGGATCCGAATTTTACTCAAGGTTTTTTTTTCGTGCCAAGAAAGACAGGGGACTTGAGACTGAATTTAGATCTCCACCCTCTGAACAAATTTTTTTCAGTTAGCAAAATGCCAGGTCGTAACAGTTCAGTCTGTACTTCTCTTTCTATAAAAAATGACTGGGTGCGCTCTATAGATCTTCAGGATGTGTATTACCATATAAAAGTGGACAAACGCTCCAGAAGGTTCTTCCGCTTTCGGCTAGGAGTCAGTCATTTTCAGTTCAGGCTGTTGCCCTTTGGCCTCACCAGAGACCCCCGGGTGTTCAAGTGTTTGGCAGCAGTAATAGCGCACTTGAGACTACGCAGATTCTGGGTGTTTCCTTATCTGGACGACTGGCTCATCACTGCTCCCACCAGGCATCTTCTGCTTCAATCAACAGACTTCATTCTGCACCTGTTCAATCGTCTAGGCATTACAGTGAACCAATCAAAATCTCAGCTAAGTCCCACTCAAGATTCAGAGATCATAGGAGCTCGTCTGAATAACATCTCTTGTGTAGCCCCCCTTCCTTTTCACAGGCTAAAGAAGATGCAATCTGAAGTACAAGCCATTCTCTCCAAAGACCAAGGGTCCTGCATTTCTAGTCCTTCAAGCTTTAGGGTCCATGGCAGTGACCATAACGTTAGTTCAACTAGCAAGATTTCTAACCCATCCAGTGACGCATCCAGTTTTAATCACAAGTCGTTGCAAGCAGGACTTATCCTGGTGGATGGAATCTGAGGAAATTCTTTTAGGCCATCACTTTGTTCCACCTCAACCCAAAGCCATACTGACCAGGGACTCATTCCGGATGGGGTGGGGGGGCATTATCTGAGAAGAACAGTCCAAGGCAATTGATCACCGATAGAGGCCAATCTGCATATCAGTGTTCTGGAACTGTGGGCAGTGCTCTTAGCATTGCAAGCCTTTCAAGCTGTCCTCCCTCTAGGAATGATTTAATTTCAGTCAGCTAATAAGTCAGTAGTGTGGTACATTAACAAACCGGGGGATCCAAGTCTTACCCCCTGTGTGGAGAAGCTCTCAGACTATGGCAATGGACGATATCCTCCAACCACTTTCTAATAGCAATGCACATCCCAGGGAGCTCGAACGTGATAGCGGACAAACTGAGCAGATGCATTCTCCTGCCTCACGAGTGGCACTCTCAGAGTAACTTGGGAGATTTTTCATCGCTGGGGCCAGATTTGCTGTAACCTCTCTGCATCACCCCTAAACAACAAGTACAGCAGGTACTTTGCCATAATTCCCCCTCGAGGAAGCCCCTGAGAGATGCTGTCCTTCATGACTGGCCCTGAGGACTACTCTATGCCTTTCCGCCCTTCCCTCTGATTACTCTCTTCTTAAAGAAAGCCAGCAGGTTGAGAAGCAAAGTGATCCTCATTGCACCCTTCTGGCCTCGAGAAGTCTGGATGTTCTTCGTGGTTCACTGTTGCAGTCATTACATTTAGGTAATCCTGCTGGCAGGTTGCCCTCAGTCGGCCTGAATTCCAAACTCTTGGGTCCTGCGTTGGCTGCTGTCACCCCTTCCCTGACGTCAGGTCGTCAGGGGTATAAAAGAAGCAGCCGACGCCATTTTCTTCAGTCTTTCTTGATGTGCGGTGCCCGAAGCAAAAGGAGTTCGCAAGTGCCGGTCGGCCGACTCCTGAGATTTTCGTGTTCGAGTTTCAGACCCGAAGTCTTCAGTAAAGCTAAGTACCCCATTGGGGAAACTTTTTTTCTTGCTCCAGACCGGTCAGAAAAAGTTAATAATTGTATTTCTTGTGGAAAGCAAATACCTCATAAGGACTTTCATTCTTACTGTATTCCTTGCCTAGGCCCTGGTCACAATGTTTCTGGTTGTCGGTTTTGTGCTAGATTTAACCAACGTACTATTAAGCGGCAGTATGGTTTTGCTTTAAACTATTTTGGACGCCGGTTTAATTATCCAGAAATGTTGTCGGATAGCCATCCGACTACCGGAGTTCTCAAAAAACACAAAGAAAAGGAGAGAGAGATAAACAACCGAGGTCCAAAACCGACGACAAAGCTTCTACTAAGCCAGTCGCTGGTTCGCCGGTTCTCAGTGAGGTGCTTTCGCTGCCCCTTACGCCCGTTACTTTAGAGTCGCAGGCTGCTACCGACTCCCACCTGGAGTCTGCTATGCCGCTGGAAACTCAATGTATTGGAGCCTCGGACACTATTCTCTCAGATGGGTCCGGAGCCGCTGAGCAAGCACCGGCTTCTGAGGGTGTATTCAGACCTAAACATCTTTACATTAAACTGACTTTAGCTTCAAAGACAAAGACTAGAGCACCTTCTAAAGCAAAGAAACTCAAGAGCTATGTGGACAGGCCTCTATGCCCAAAAAACAGATGCTGAAAATGGCCGAAGACTTGGTTACCTTGATCAGGGGTTCCCATCCCTCTCCAGATCAGAGGCCTAGGCAAGAGACTGACTATGAATCTTCAGATCACGTTTCTATTTCTTCTGATTCCTCTTCTGATCAGGAATATTCTCTTCCCCCCTATGAGGATTCTGATGCTGAAGAATCTATACCTTCAGCTTCTCCTCCAGAGGACTATTCTTTTGGGGAAACCTTGCATACCATGAGGGAGCATTTCCACTGGGAGAGCCAAGATTTTTCAGAATCTAAAACGAGGCTCAGGTATTTCCTTTTACTTCCTCAACACAGGCCTCTAGCCATTCCACCTGTGTTAGACATTGTAGATGATGTGTTTTCAGAGTCTAGCCTGACCCCTGACTCCTTACGTCCAGCTCCTGTTAAGCCTGACAGATATTCCAGGGTTCCTGACTCTCATAAATTCCTTTTTAAAACCCTGCTGCAGACCCAGAAACTATTTCACAGGGTCCCGTAGGAGTTAAGGCTTCCGCTGCAAAAAACCCTACCCCCTCTGACAGGTATTCTAGGGCACTGGATAGATGGGGAAAAAAGGTTTACACATCTGCTACCTTGGCTGTACGGTCCTTAAACTGTCAGTTTCATATGCTCAGATATCAGCAACATGTCATGGCATTGCTTAAACAAAAACTGTTGTTAAACTCTGAATGTGCAGAAAACAAGGAAATGCAGGATTTATTGCATGCAGCTGAACAAGTTGGAAAGCATACTTTGCAATGTGGTTTTGATTCTTTGGAGGCTTCCTGCAGGGCCGCAGTTATGGGTTCTGTAATTAGGAGGCATGCTTGGTTAAAAGAACAAAACCTGCCTGATCATGTCGAAGTTAAATTATTAGATGCACCTTTACAGCATGATACTTTGTTTGGTGTTAAGGCAGAAGAGGTGTTAAAGAAAATGGAGGACAAAGCTAAATCCATGCAAACTGTCAAAGATTTTTTTACAAGTACAGCCACCTAGGTTTAGTAGACACTAGCCTACAAAGAATTGGTCCTTTCCTGTGGCAGACAGACCTCAAAGGGGCAGATCCAGACGCCCTAGAGGCAGATCCCAGCCGCAAGGTTCATACAGGTCAAATCAATGGGGTGCTTCTACCTCCAAAGTTGGAGAAGACAAATCACAATCATACAGGAAACGGTCCCAATGACTTCCCCCTGCCTGCACCAAGCACTTATCTCCTGGCAGCACCCTTAGGGGGAAAATTAGCACTTTTATCTCAAAATTGGCACATTATAATGCAGGACAAGTGGGTTCTAAATATAGTGTCACAAGGCTACAAGTTCCATTTCTATACACTGCCAAAGGCAAACGGCTGTCCAGATCTGCCAAAAAATCAATGGGCAGAGGCGCAAAAACAAGTCTCATCCCTCATGGACATGGGGGCCATTCAACAAGTACCAGAGCAAGAGCAGGGACAAGGATTTTACTCAAGACTGCTCTTGGTACCCAGAAAGGACAAGGCCTGGAGACCAATATTGGACCTATCTATTCTGAACACATTCCTGGATATACCAAAATTCAAAATGTTGACTTTGCAGCAGCTTCTGTCCATGCTGGGCAAGAATGCTTGGTTTGTGACTTTAGACCTAAAAGAGGCATACCTGCATGTCCCAATCAGACAATCATGCAGAAGATACCTCAGATTCAAGGCTGGCTCAATGCATTACCAATTCTCTGCATTGCCCTTTGGCTTATCTACTGTATCCAGGGTCTTTACAAAGTGCCTGGCACCAGTAATTGCATTCTGCAGACAAAGAGGAATACAAATATATCCTTACTTGGACGACAGTCTAATTCAAGCAGAGAACAAGGACATTCTTCTACAGCATCTGGCGTTTGTGAAAAGACTTCTAACATGCCTAGGGTACTCAGTCAATGAAAAGAAATCAAAACTAGTACCCTCTCAAGAGATAATATTCCTGGGTGCAAGCTTAAATACAACTGCCCAGATGGCTTATCTCACGCCAGACAAACAAAGGTAACTGACTACCTATTTCAAAATGTTGGCAACAAAGGCCCAGTTATCTGCAAGAAAAATTCTGCAGGCTTTGGGCTTCGTGGCATCCTGCATCCTACTAATTCCATATGCAAAACTGCATATGAGGAAACTTCAGTGGTACCTAAAAAGTGTTTGGACTCAACATTGCCACAGCCTGGAAACAATGATTCCTCTCATTCCCTTCCTGCAACAGGAGTTTCGATGGTGGGCGAAGGCTTGTCACCAGAACAAGGGACAGCCATTCACATTACCCCCAGCCAGGCAGACACTAACAACGGATGCATCAGATTATGCCTGGGGGGCCCACATGGCAGGAAGATGCATTCAGGGCACATGGTCCGCAAACCAAATGCATCTACATATCAATCAAAAAGAGATGCTAGCTCTTCAGAATGCCCTGACAGCCTTCAATGACCTACTTCATCCGGGACAACTACTGATAAAGGCAGACAACACCACGGTCATGTGGTATATAAACAAGCGGGGGGGGGGCACACATTCTTACTCCCTTTGTAGACTAACAATGACTTTGCAGGACACAGCATTGACTTACCAAGTACATCTGCAGGCACAATTCCTGCCTGGAAAGGAAAACACTCTGGCAGACGAACTAAGCAGAAACCTCATGGATCCCCACGAGTGGCAGCTGGATCCACAAGTCTTCAGCATGATAACAAGGAAATGGGGATACCCGGACTAGATCTATTTGCCTCCCCTCACAAGTACCAACTAAAAAGATTCTGCACAAGGACTTATCACAGACAAGCATTGAAAGTGGACACCCTATCTTTCAGCTGGAAAAACCTATCCGTATATGCCTTTCCTCTACTGCCTCTCCTCCCCAAGGTACTCCTAAAGGTCAGACAGGAGAAACCAAAGGTGATACTGATTGCCCCAGACTGGCCCCGCCAGTACTGGTATCCAGTCCTAAGGAACTTGTCTCAATGCCCAGCTTGGACCATACCTCAAATACCTCATCTACTGTCCCAGCAAAACAATGAGATCCTGCACAGCCAACTCAGTACTTTAAACCTGTCAGCATGGCGGATAATGTAGTCATACAAAACACACCTCTCGGTAAAGCTGTGATGGATGATATTTTGGAAGCCAGAAGGCCTAGTACTAGAAAATGTTATGTTGGGAAATGGAAGAGATTCTGTGCTTGGAACCAGGCACAAGGAACTGATACAGCTGTACCAAATATTCCTCAGATTTTGCAATACTTAACTGAGATGTTGGACAAAAGCCTATCTTTCTCATCAATTAAAATTCCATGCCTCTGCCTTTTCGGCTCATTACAATACAGAGCCACCAATCTTTTCTCATCCTTTATTAAAGCAGTACCTCAGAGGAGCCAAAAAATTTAAGGCCTCCAAGGAGATCACCAATGCCTGCATGGGACCTAAACAATGTCTGGGAAAAACTCACCCTGCCTCCCTTTGAGCCAGCTGCTACTGCTGATATAACGTTTTTATCTTGGAAAACAGCTCTGCTTCTAGCAATAAACTTCTGCTGGATGAGTTTCTGAGCTACAGGCACTCAATAGCTGTGGAACCTTTTATCATTTTTTATCCAGACAGGGTCTGTCTGAGAACAAACCCAACATTTATGCCCAAGGTGGTGTCAAGTGTGGCTCTTAACCAAACTATTCTTCTGCCAACTTTTTATCCAAATTCACCGAACAAGGGGGAGAGAATTCTGCATTCTTTGGACGTACACAGACCGCTTAGATTCTACTTGAACAGAACCAAAGATGTTATGTGGTCCTATCTCGCCTACATTCATTACTGATGGGTTCGGAGCCGAGAATCGGCTCTGACTCGGCTGACTGTTTTCTAGCATGAAGTCTTTAATTGACTGGGCTAACCGGTATCCCAGGATGCACCTCGCCCCAACCCCCAGATCTCGTTTGCCACTCGTTGAGTTAGGATGTGGTTTCCCTTGTGTTTGGCGGGCTAGGCCCGTTTAATTTAGAGGGACCTAGTCCTCTCCTTTGCATTCGTTCTTAGTGTGTTCTGTTGTCGGTTCCTTTTCCAAGGGAACGTTTAAATTAGAGTTCCTATGTCCAGTAGTGTTGTTGTTGAGTGTTTGGATATTGTTGGACATGTCGAAAGAGCAGAAGGAGCATAAACCCTCCGGGTTTAAAAAATGCTCTAAATGTGCCTATAAAATGTCTGTTACAGATGGGCATGCCATCTGTGTTTATTGCCTTGGTGCGATTCATTTACAACAATCATGCAGTGTCTGCCATTCCTTCAGCTCTAGGGTACTGCAGGAAAGGAAAAATAAACTGATTTTGAGGGGCCTAGTCAAGCCCGCTTTTGAAGAGGATCTAGAGTCTGCTTCTTCTACTGGCAAGTCTAAATCTACCAGAACTAAGAAAAGATCTCCGGCTCCATCTAGTTCTTCAGAGCCCCTGGAGAAGATTTTGAAAATAGTTACAACCTCCTCGGCTCCTTTGGCTTCGGAGCCATGGGACAAACTCTGTTTTGGATACTGCCTCCTCGGCTCCATTGTCCTCGAGGCCGCAGGAGGTATCTATGGTACTGGAGTCGACTTCGGCTCCGATCATTTTGGAGCCAATTCGGAGCCAGTCACCCAGTGTTAGACAGGAGTCCATAGGTAGGAGATCCTCATCTCCTTCAGTTTCCTCCAAATCCTCGAGGTTGTCTGATTTGGAAGTGGATAGGGTGGTCCAGAGGCTCCTTCAGTCGCCGGTGTTAGCCAAATTGTTTTCAGCTCTGACCCAGTCGGCACCAATGATTCCTCCTCCGAGCACCTCTGGGTCGTTGGAGCTGGAGTGTTCGGCACCGAGTGATGTCCTTGCGCCTGCTCCGATACCCTTGGCGGGTTTATCAGAGCCCTCATCTGCTCCAACCATTTTGGTTCCGTCATCTGGTTTCGGCACTCTGGTTTCCTTGGTCGAGCCCGAGGGGGATGCATCGGGACTTCTGTCGACCCTGAGTCTCCCTCTCGGCGCTTCGGCTAGGGGGACCCCGATTCCGGTTGTGGTCTCGGAGACGGGTCAGTCCTCGGATTCGGGTGGGGCCCGCCTTCGAGGCCATGAGGAGCGCACTGGCCAGGTAGTCAGTGACATCACTTGGATCGATCACTCCGTCCACATACACCCAGTCTAGAGCCTCTGATGACCCCCTATCTGTGGACAGCGGAGCTCGAAGGCCTGAGGACACCTCCATGAGTGGTCCCCAACTTTCTGAGGGCCCCACAGAGTCTGTGCCTGAGGAGCCTCCCAGGAAGAAGTTGTGCAAGAGGAAGCACATAGACTCCCAAGACGAGTCCATCACCTCGGATACCGACCTCAGAGATGCAGAGGGGTCCCCTAAGTCGTCCTCCGATGATGTCTCTTTCTCCGACATCCTGGAGATATTGAGGCAGAGAGGCGACTGGCCTTCCAAGCCCCCCTCTGAGGAGGAGTCGGTATTCCTCAAGGCCTTCGGAGCTCAACCTTCCGCCTCCTGGGTGTCTCCACCCTTCGATGAACTCTTAGACCTGATTTGTCGAAGGGTGTGGGAGCACCCTGATTCCGTGGAACCGGTGCCCAGTCCGAATAATTTCCTGTCTGCTCCGCCAGGGAAAGAGTTTTTGACAAAAGGTGTCCCTGTAGATGCCATGGTGGTGGTGTCAGCCACTCAGCAGGAAGTTGCAGAGGCTTCTTCTTCCGTCCATCCACCTAACAAGGAGTCCAGGAGTATGGATCGGTATGGGAAGCGTACCCTGCCTTCAGCGACCTTTACACTGCGGTCACTGAATTACCTTTGTCACTTTACTCGGCTCCAGAGAGATCTCCTCAAAGAGTTGGGAGATACTTTGACAGGTAACATGCCTGAGGCGGTAGCGCAGACTGTTAACGCCCAGTTGTCTACCCTTGGTTCCATTGTCAACTCATCCATGAGGCTCATATCTTATGCAGCCGAAGGGGCGAGTAGGGCAGCTAGTTCAGGTTTGGCTCTTAAGAGGCAAGCCTGGATGCACCTATGTCACTTCGCGGAGGCCTTCAAGTCTTCCTTCACTGACGCCTCCTTCGATGGGTCCTCTTTCTTCGGACCCAAAGTGAAAGAGACTCTCACCAGATATGAGCAGGAGGGTAAGACTTTATCTGCCGTAGGGGCCCGTTTTTCTCTTCCCTCTAGGCCTTATCCCAAGGCTCAGAGAGGAGGGAAGATGTGGTTCAAGAAGTCACAAAAGTCTTTCCCCGCCACTCATGGTGAGCCCCCCTCCAGAGGCAGAGGAGGGAGGAATTATTCTGGAAGACACCATCCTAGGGGCAGAGGAGGCCCCCCGCAATTTGCGAGACCGCGACTCCTTTCGCAGATCTTCCTGTCAGCATCCCTGAGGGATCACCCGACTGTGCTATTCTGGAGCCAGTCGGGGGCCGTTTTTCGAGGCATCCTCAAGCCTGGGAGAGCATCACTCAGGATCGATGGGCGCTTCGAATAATTACCGGAGGTTACACCATTCCCTTTGTTTCACCCCCTCCCCCAGTCAAAAAAATCCAGGACGTTCCACCCAGTCAAAGGGATCAAGCAGCACTAGAGATATCAAAGCTGCTAAGAAAAGGAGTCATCCAACCGGTCCCCTCAGACCAGATCGGATCAGGAACTTACTCAAGACTCTTTTTGGTGCCGAAAAATCAGGGGACCTGAGACCCATTCTGGATCTCAGCCGATTGAATCACTACGTCCTGAAGTCCAAATTCCGAATGGTCACTCTTCAATCCAGCTTCCCATTGCTGGGAGAGGGAGTATGGATGTGCTCCATCGACCTCAAGGATGCCTATTACCACATCAAGATAAACACGGCATCCAGGAATCATTTACGCTTCCGGCTGGGAGCCAGTCATTTCCAGTTTCGAGCCCTGCCCTTTGGTCTCACCACAGCCCCCAGAGTGTTTACCAAGTGTTTGGCAGTGGTGACAGCTCACCTGAGACGTCTAGGATTCCAGGTGTTTCCTTACCTGGACGATTAGCTCCTTACCGCCCCCACCAGGCATCTCCTCATTCAAGCCAGGGAGGCTACCATAACCCTTTGCCAAAGGCTAGGAATTACATCAAACTGGGAAAAAATCTGCCTTGCTGCCCTCACAGCGTGTTGTATTTATAGGCGCAGAGCTAGACTCTGTTCAGATGAGGGCCTTTCTACCTCTAGAAAGGATAACAGTGTTGCAATCTCAGGTCCAATCTTTGTTGCCCCACAAGAAGGTTCAAGCCCAGGTTAGTTCTTCAGCTATTGGGATCCATGGCGGCGACCATCATGCTAGTGCCACACATGCGGATCCTCCAGTGGCTCCTTTCAGTCCAGTGGTCCTTTCAAAAATTCCCTCTCTCTCATCCAATTCTCCTCACGGAACAATGCAGACAGGATCTCCGTTGTTGGCTTTGTTCCTCCAACCTGGACAAGGGGAGGAATCTAGTTCCTTTGTCTCCTGCTGCCACAGTGACCACGGACGCTTCCAGATAGGGTGGGGGGGGGCATTATCTGGGCAGAATGGTCCAAGGCATGTGGCAGGATCACTAGGTACACTTACACATCAATGTCCTAGAGATGAGAGCAGTGCTGTTAGCGTTGCAAGCACTCCAGAGCTCTCTTCCCCGGGGAACGATTGCTATTCACTCGGACAGCATGTCAGTTGTATGGTACCTGAACAAGCAAGGAGGAACCAAGTCTTACCCCCTTTGCAGAGAAGCCATGAGAGTGTGGAATTGGGCAGTGCCTTCCCAACGGTTTCTAGTGGCAACGCACATTCAGGGAAAATCCAACGTGATAGCAGACAGGCTAAGCAGAGCTTTTCTGATGCCCTACGAGTGGTCTCTGAACAACCGAGTTGTGACTCGGATATTCAGCAAGTGGGGTCAGCCTTGCTGCGATCTCTTTGCCAGTCCTCTCAATGCCAAATGCAGCAACTACTTCACCCTGATCCCCCCCCACAGGGGGAGTCACCCAGGGACGCACTAGTCCACGGTTGGCCTCCTGGTCTGCTCTATGCCTTTCCTCCTTTTCCTCTATTACCAAGAGTAATTCAGAAAGCCATTTACTTGGGAAGCAAGATGATTCTAATTGCTCCACACTGGCCCCGCCAAGTCTGGTTCCCCTTCCTTCAGCGGTACACAGTGGACGGTCCTTGGACTCTGGATCCAGTGCAAGACCTATTGACTCACATGTCTGGACAGTTCCACCCCTCCCTACAGTCCCTCAGGTTGACAGCCTGGCTGCTCCACTTCCATCATTAGTTAGACTACATTCCCTTTCGCCTGAGGTGGTGCATATCCTATCGTTGTCTCACAAGTCCTCCACCAGAAGAATTTACTCCAGCAAATGGAAGAGGTTTTCCATCTAGGCTCAGGCCCAAGGCCTGGACCCTTTCACAGCCCCTATATCGGCGGTCTTAGACTTTTTAGCTATGCTCTTCCGACAGAGCTCCACTCCCTCGACCATTAAGGTGCAGCTGGCGGCCATTTCTAACTTTCATGTATCCTACGAGCCCGCTCTTATGGGCCATAAACTTTGCAAGGCCTTTTTGAAAGGAGATTGGTTACTTCGCCCTCCTGTGTCAGAACCCGTCATGCCATGGGATTTAAATCTGGTGTTGCAAGCCATCACTTCTCCGCCTTTTGAGCCGGCTGCCACTTGCGAACTAAAATTCTTATCCTGGAAGACGGCATTCTTGGTGGCCATCACTTCAGCTAGAAGAGTATCAGAACTTCAAGCGTTGTCCATTAAGCCCGCGTATTTGATCTTCCATAAGGACAGGGTATCCTTGAGACTTAATCCGTCCTTCCTCCCTAAGGTGTCTTCCACGTTTAACCTCCATCAATCCATTGAGTTACCTGTGTTTTTTTCCAAGCTTCTCCAACAAAGCAGAGTTCAAATTTCATCAATTGGGTGTGCATAGACAACTGAGATTCTATTTACACAGGACAAAACATGTAAGAAATTTGGATCAATTGTGTGTGTCCTTCTCAGAGAATAGAACGGGTGGCCCTGTTTCCAAGTGCACAATTTCTAAGTGGATTAAGGATTGCATTTCCTTTATTTACTCATCAGCAGGCAGAAATTTACCATTCCCAGTTAAGGCTCATTCCACCAGGGCAGTCTCGACTTCAATAGCGTATCATGCCAGGCTTTCCTTGGACAACATTTGTGCAGCGGCCACCTGGGCTTCTCATCATACCTTTATCTCTCATTACAAGCTGGACGTGGCATCTAGAGGCCGGGCTTCCTTTGGTTCCACGGTTCTCAGGAGTATTTTCCTATGAGCCTCCCGGGTTAGAGGTGCTAGGGACGCTGTCCCATCAGTAATGAATGTAGGCGAGAGAGGACCACATAACATCAGTTAGTTATGTACTCACCATAACGATCGATGTATGTAGTCCATCTCACCTACATTCTTACATACCCTCCCACCTGCCCCCTTCCTGAAGGATTTGGAGGAAAATTGCTCTGAGACCCTTCAAAATTGGGTTTTATTCCTTTTTCCTGGTGGGTGATATTCCTTTTAGTGAGGTTCGTGTATGTGGAGTGATTGCGATGTATGCAAACAGGATCTGGGGGTTGGGGCGAGGTGCATCCTGGGATACCGGTTAGCCCAGCCAGTTAGAGACTTTGTGCTAGAAAATAGTCGGCCGAGTCGGAGCCGATTCTCTGCTCCGAACCCATCAGTAATGAATGTAGGCGAGATGGACCACATACATCGATCGTTATGGTGAGTACATAACTAACTGTTTTCAGGAAGACAGAGCAATTACTAGTGGCATTTGCTGCAGGATCACAAGAAAAGGATATCTCAAAGCAGACTATTTCAAAGTGGGTAGGCCACTGCATTCGTTTCTGCTATTTACACCATGGCAAGCCAGTGCCTAAGGGCATTAGGCCACATTCAACCAGAGCTGCAGCCACTTCAGCAGCCTTTCTCAGGGGAGTACCAACCAAGGACATTTTAGAGGCTGCTACTTGGAGTTCAATGCACACCTTTACAAATCACTATCATTTACTACTCTACTCTAAGTCCAGGGCAGGCTTTGGCACTGCAGTTCTGCAGGGCCTCATAGCTGCTCCTAATGCTGTTTAGCTCCAGCCTCTCAAACATAGCTTTGGGACTCTACCCAAATGTAATGACTGCAACAGTGAAAGACGAAGAACATAGTACAGTTGTGTACACTTACCATAAATGTAGATGTTCGAGTGTATTCACTGTTGCAGTCCAGGTTACCCACCCGTCATCCCCCTTTTTGCTGCTGGAACTTTTCTTTCCTTCTCTGATTTATACAACCTATGTGGTGTATTTGCTTGTAGATGAAGGTAAAGTTTATATTGGTGCATGTATTTTTATATATATATAAATTTTGGATATCCTTTTAGGGGGCACCTGACATCTGGGGCAAGAAAAACTGAAGAAAATGGCGTTGGCTGCTGCTTTTATACCCCTGACGACCTGACGTCAGGGAAGGGGCAACAGCAGCTGACGCAGGACCCAAGACTTTAGAATTCAGGCCGACTGAGGGCAACCTGCCAGCAGGATTACCCAAATGTAATGACTGCAACAGTGAATACACTCGAACATCTACATTTATGGTAAGTGTACACAACTGTACTTTCCCTTTCCTGTGGCCTCATTTAGTTCACTGCCCATGGATTCTGGTTCCAGTTCCGGGTCTTCTGTCTCATCCACAGGGACTGGTGCACCCCAGTCTTCAGAACCTCAAGCTTACAGCTTGGCTCCTCCAACTCTGTTCGTCACCAGGCAGAAGAATTTATCTTTCTCAGTCCAAAACAAATCTTACTGGCCTCCCATAGACCTTCTACCAGGAATCTTTACCTCAGCAAGTGGAAAAGATTTTCTGTTTGGGCATGCAGTAATGGCCTTAACCCCCTTTCCGCACCAGTAGAAAAGGTATTGAAATTTTTAGGTTTGCTTTTCGATCAAGCAGCATCTTCTTCTACTTTTAGGGTGTAACTAGGTGCTTATTTTCAATTTCCACAATGGCTTCGAAGACCATTCACTAATTTCCCCTAGATTGTGCAAAGTGATCATGAAGGGAGCTTTGTGTCTGAAACCTCTGTTTAAAGACCCTTTAGCTCCTTGGGATTTGACCTTAGTTTTGCAGTCTTTGGTGGTTTCTTCCTTTGAACCGGCAGCTACATGTCACTTAAAGTTTCTAGCATGGAAGACCATTTTTCTCGTAGCTATTACCTTTGCCAGAAGGATTTGTGAATTAGAAGCATTGTCTTCAAAACCCCAATACTTGATTTTTCATAAGGATAGGGTTACTCTAAGAACTAACCCATCCTTTCTTTGTAAGGTGGTCTCAGAAAATAATATTAATCAAACCATTGACTTACCTGTTTTCTTCCCAAATTTTTCTAACGAAGGTGAGTATTACTTACATTTACTTGATGTTCACAGACAGTTACGTGTCTACCTCAACAGGACTAGAGTGTAGAAAATCGGATCAGTTATTTATCTCCTTTTCTGGTCCATCTCTGCGGAAATTTGTTTCAAAAGTCACCTTATCAAAGTGGTTAAGAGACTGTATTACTTTCATATACAATAAAAAGCATCTCCAGTTACCACTGACATGCCAAGGCTTCCGTGGATGAAATATGCGCAGCAGCAGCATGGGCTTCTCTGCATACCTTTATCATTCATTACAAATTGAATTTGGTCTCTAGGGGAAAGAGCATCCTTTGGCTCTATGTTTCTTAGGAATATCCTTCCATAAGGCCATCCAGGATCTAAAGTAGCTGGGGACTCTGTCCCAAGAGTCAAGGATAAATGAAGATTGCAAACATCAGATAAAGAAGTTATGTACTTACCATAATGTTCCATCTGTGTTGTCGATCTTCATTTGCCCTTGGCATCCCACCCTCCTTTCCCCTCCTGTAGACTTTTTGGAGAATCAGACACTTGTCCTGGTATCTTTACCAGGTTTTTACCTTGGACATATCCTCTTCAGTTCCGTATACATATTCTTGTGCGTCTCTGTGTGGCTGCAAACTCTGAGGTAATATGGAGATGGGATATTGTGGGTAGTGTCTTAGCTCGAGAGTTTTTGGTTTGAGCAAGATATGTAATGGCTGAGCCGGTTCCGAGGATCGGAACCGTATTCCCAAGAGTCAAGGATAAATGAAGATCAACAACACAGATGGAACGTTATGGTAAGTACATAACTACCTTTTTTCTTCTTTGGGAGGAGCATAGACTCCCGCATCCCCCATTAGTGGCCTAGTGCCATGTACCCCTTTATGTTTCATAATGTCAGCTTTGCGATTGTTGTTCCATAGGAAGAGGATTTCCCCATGCAGCTTATAGTTAGTGCACAGCTGTGTAATGGCATGTTAGCAGAGTGGTATAGCTCGCACTAATGTATCAATCCTAAAATATATAATGTACTCATAAAATGTATAATGTACTTCTAAAATATATATAATGTACTCATAAAATACATAATATAAAAACAGGAATCATATAGTCTTATAGTTCTGTCATATTAGATTGTATAAATAAGTTTCCAGATGCCAGACACACAAAAGTAATAGTTGTAATGGTAGGCTTTTGTCCTCCTGCCCTTTTCAAGTAAATTTAAAGTAGCCATACCAGTGTGAATTATGAAGTACTGTTGACACTTGTGGAACAGGAGAAGGGTGCGCATAGGTGGGGACAGTGACAGTTGTCACTGCATTGTTCTTATTCTTGAATGTTATGTGCACCTCCCAAAAAGTGTACACAATTTAAACATCTGTGAGTATGTGTAAAATAAAGAGATGGTTATAGAAAATAGAGCAGCAAGTTCGGTTATGCACTTTGCTTATCCATAATATCACATATTCCCATCCAAATGGTTTCCCAGTGAAATGCTTATCTGTCCAGAGTTCTGGCAGGCCATACCACACCGTACTACAAGCATTAGTACTGCAGAGCATAAGATGCAAATTTTGACAAGAAAAATCTAATATAGTGCGTTAATGTCTGTTTTATGCTGAGACATTCTAGTATGCCAGGTGGATGGGCATCCATCTCGCCTGGAGGAGGAAGGGTACTGAGCTCTGGAAGTCTGGATGGATTTCCTAATCGTCAGGACTGCTACAACAGTGATTACTTGAACATAGACAATTATGGTAAGTTCCTACACAGTTGGTCTTTTTGCATTTATTAAGATTTTTTTTTTATTATGATTTGGAGATATTTTTGTGGCCAATAACGTTCCCAAGAAGGGCCACCAACAAGTACACTTGTTGCTGACAGATACCATTCAGTGACATTCGCCTTCAGTGTCTCCATGCCATCTTGGTGAAAAATCATAAGATTTCTGCTTGGAATGATTGTAATTTAGGTATTGACCTTGCAATAAAGATCATGTAATTTATGGGTTTTCTTAGAGCAGTAAGTAATGTTGGCTTTAGGCCAATGATCATTTGCTTCTGTTTCTGAGGAAGAGTCATCTTCAGAAAATTAGGATGAATGTCTTAAGTGCCAACAGAACATGGACAAGAAATTGGCAACTCAGATTTCCAGAGACGGAAAAAGTGAAGTATTTTTGACCCTTTTAGGTCCTGTTAGGTTCTGTTAGAGTAAGTCTTGGAAAGGTAAATATTGGTCTACCTGCAGCTATGATGTTTTGTTCCTTTCAAGTTCAGTGTTATCAAAAGTGCTTATTTACTTAAGCACTTTACAATAGCTACAAAAGTAAATATGTATGACAGACTTAAGATCCAAGAAAACCATTACAAGTAAATTAATTTGTATCGGACAAGTACTTAATAAACAAAATCTTTGCAGAACAGGTCTTAAAACAATGTTACAGAGAATTGCCATCTTTGAATATTAACATTGTTCATAGGTAGGTACTAGGCTATTGGCCCTGGGGCCTATACAAGCCTAGCCAAAAAGGTACCCTGGCTTTCGCCACCCAGGAAAAATATTTTCCTGTGCCCCTGTCAAGCAGAACCACAGAAGTGATCCCCGGGGTGAATTTCCTAATACCCATCCAGTCATCAAGATTTTTCTTGAAGAGTGCTGATGAGGAGCTCTGTTTGACTTAGATAGGTAACCTGTTCCAGAGTATGGGAAGTCTCTGGGACAGGTATCTATCCCCTCCAGTAGGTTCTGTTTATTGTGGTGACGAGGTTTAGGTCTCTAGAGTGTGTAGCTCGGAGGGATTGGGATTTCTTTAAGCGGAGCATGTCCAACAACTCTGGGTTTGAAATAGCTTTATATGTTAGGCAGAGATCGCCTCTGAGTAGGTGATATGTGACTTAGTAAAGCTGGAGTTTTTTGAGTCGGTCTGCGTAAGGCATCTGTTTGAGGCCAGTAATCCTCTTTGCGAGGTATTTTTGTGGCCTTTCCATTTGTTGTAGATGTCTTGTGAGGTACATACGAAAAGGGGCGTTGCACTCTATAATGGGTCTAATGAATGATGAGTAGAGGGGAACAATGACCTCTTTTTTTCTGGATGAGAAACCTTTTGTGATGTGTGCCAGGTAGAAGGATTTCCTGTCCACTGTGGCAATGTGATTATCAAAGGATTGCAGTTGTTTTTCAAGAATAACCATAACTCCGTTGGCATTTTTTTTTTACATTGTATATATTTTTGTGCAGAATATTTTTTGTCAGTGCATGTACTTAGTAGATTTTGATTTTAAAGCTTTTTTCCCCTCAGGACTCCACTGAAAAGAGGTTCCTCAAAAGGTCAGATGGGTTGTAGTCCAAACAGCATGAATCTTCAGTTCAAAGAAGTTGCTGAGTTAACCAGGTTGTTGAAGAGTCACTAATGTCCAAGTAATACAGTATGGCCTTACCAAATAACAGCAATGTTTGTTTGTGTCTTTCGGCTTTTTCCCGGTTAGGGGTCACCACAGCGGAACTCCGGTCCGCTAATGATTGGTAGTGGATTTTTATGTACCGGGTTACCAGCCCTGGCTCACAACCTTCAACGAAGGCACGCCCCATTCATGTATGCCTCCACACAGAAGACGCTCTAGCTGAGAATCGAACGGGACAACGTCTTGCTATGAGGGATTTCTTACTTTAACAACAACTTAACTTAATCTTAAAAAAAAAATATTGCAGAGAGAGAACCACAACAAAGGAGATGTTCTCACTGCTGCAGTAGCTTTTAGCTATATATTTTATATCCTGCCCAGGATATAAAGGCCAGGCAGTGTTGGAAAGTTTCTAGCTTCATCCACACATGCACCCAAGCTCCTGTGTCTCAATATCCACAGGAAAGAAGCAACAGCCTGGGTGACCATGTCTTCAGAACTTTCTTGCTACCTTTGCAAGAGCACCTTTGGGCTTCATAGGTAGACTGTTATCTCCTGTCTTCCATTTTTGGCTTTTAGATCCCCTTTGGGTAAATAAATATATATATATATATATATATATATATATATATATATATATATATATATTTTTTTTTACAATAATTATTTATTTTATTTATTTTACCAGGATAAGTCCAACTGGATATCATGTGTCCTTTTTCAGTGGAGTCCTGGGGAGAAAAGCTCCAAAGAAATAGTGTACATACATGTTTTAGATAACAATAAAACTGACATACAAGATAAGAGAAACAATGAAGTACAAAAAACAATTATGTAGAACAATAAGATACTCAGGAGTAGTACCATTATTTACAATATATACAAAAAGTACATTTCAGGTGAGAGTATTAGGACAGAGTCTCTTTAAGAGTACTAACAACTTACTGTGTATCTGCCTGTGAATGATTATAGCAGCATCCCCTGCCCCTCCCCCCTCCCTCGTTCTTCCCCAAAAAATCTCTCCCAGAAACTAGTTGTTAATGTTACTGTTTGGTAACCGATTGTTTCAAACAAATGGGTTCTGAGAGTACTTCAGGAGGGTTACAGATTGCACTGGTTAGACATACCACCTTTTTGGGGATTATCCCTTCATCTTCCCAACAAGGCTTGTTTTTTTTTCATCAGGTTCTTCAGGATTTGGCGTCCTTGGTGGTCATAGAACCAGTGCTCCAAAACTAAAGGGGAAAAGGATTCTATTCCAGAACGTTTGTGGTTTCAAAGAAGGATCTTTTTGGAGAACGGCACTCGATTTGTCCTTTCTCAACTTTTTTGTGAAAGTATCCATAATTGAAGATGTTGACCCTACAGAATCTGTTGCCTCTCTTTCCTCTTCTAAGTCTCATGGTAAACCTATCTTAAAGATGCTCATCACCACTTCCCTATTGCCACAGAGTTCAGAAATTTCATCAGATGTTTTGTGTCTGCCTGATGATTCTCTGCATTACCCTTTGGGTTATCTACAGCTTCAAGGGTGTTTACAAAATGTCTAGTCCCACTGATGGCTCGTTGCAGACTGCAGGGCATTTGCATGTTTCTTATTTAGATGACTTAGTCTTTTTCAGTCCTTTTCATGAGTTACAAGTCTCCTTCTCAGCCTGAACTTTCAGATCAGCAGTCAGAAATTCAGTTTCCTCTCATAAGATTGTGTTTCTAGAATGCTTTCTAGACTCTTCCACTGCAAATGACTTTCCTGACTCAGGAGAAAGTGAACTTGTATCTAGAAATCTTCCTGAGCTTCACAAGCCAGGTGCAGACTTCAGCCAGAGAGTATCTAAGGATTCTAGGATTCATGGCTTCCGTGATTCTCTTAATTCCTCTTTCGGGGTTGCATATGATAAAAATCCAGTGGTTCTTAAAAACTGTGTGGACCCAGCATTTCCCAGTCTCTGGAGTTTCAGATTCTAATTTTAGGATTTGTCAAGAGAGAACTGCCCTGGTGGTGACAACACATTGCTCTGAATCCATATCATACATTCTTTTTTTTCCAACCCCAGCTAAATATTTGACAAATTACTGTTCAAATTTTGCACGGTGGGCAGTTTCATTGGGGATAAAAATGTAGAATTTTTCGAACAAAACATACAGGCTAACGCATGTAAATGTCCGGGATGTTGGCTGTGAGCCATGCTTTAGAATCTCTTCATCTGTGGTTCCCAGGACCTCTGCAGATGATTATAGACAACAGCACATTGATGTGGTATATAAACAAATGGTACACCAGGTATTTTCCCCTTGGTCATTCTGAAGAATTGTTTAACGCTTCAAGCTTTCTACATAATGTCAGAGCAAAATGTAGTGGCAGATAAGCTGATCAGGACAAAGACAGACCCTCACAAATGGAAATTGAAGGAGGAAATCTTCCAGGAATTGATCCATTTGGGGGGGACACCTTGTATCTGTTAGCTTCTCTAAACAAATTGTGCATCAGGACTCCTTGCTGGCAGGCCTGGAAAACATGCTAATTTCAGTCCCATGATCTGGAATGTACTTTTAGGCATTTCCACGTATACCAAGGGTAATTCTGAAGATTCTGAAGGACTCTCCAAAGATCATTGTGGCGATTTCCTTCTAGCCCATGCAACAACAATTCTGTCTCATTATGGTGTTGGCCAAGGGCAGTTACGACAAGCTTTTTCATAAACTGGATCTACTGACACAAGACACTGATAGCTTGATACACCCCATTCTCAAACTACTACAACTGACTGCATGCACCTTCTTCATGAGTATGTGCAGCAGGTGCTAAGGGGACAAGAAAACCTGTTAGTAAGTGAGAAAGATTTTGTAGTTGCTGCCACACTGATAACCAGGGCCTAATCAGGGATTATGTTCAACTGGTACTTAAATATTTGCTTGAGTTAATATCCTTGGGCCTATTTTATTCCTGTGTCAAGCCTAATATTTGACCATTTTAACATGTCGTCCCATGGATCTCCTTTTCTTCCCTGCCTTTGGTTAAGCTGTTCTTGAAGAGGGTTTGGATACAACATTACCTAAGAGATAGGTGACACTTACTTGGGATCTTAAATATGTGCTGCAAGCGTTAACTTTTGTTTCCCTTTGAACCAGCTCATCTGATTTATGGTGCATAACTTTGAAGACATTGCTGAAGTCTTTGCATTACTGTTTGCAAGCTTCCATGATGTATGAAGGGATACTTTAAGTACAAATCCCTCATTCATGACAAAAAGCATTTTAGAGTTTACAATGAATCAAGCCACCTGTCTACTTGTTTTCTATCCAGATCTTAAAAACTGGGCAGAAAGGATTCTCCATATTCTGGATGTGCACAGACAACTCTGGTATATTGACAAAACAAAGTCCTTTAGTCAAGCTGAACAGCTGTTTGTCCGCTTTGATGGGTCAAAGAAAGGGCAACCCATATCAAAAGGGACCATTTCAAGGTGGTTGTCCCCTTGCTATTGCTTTTGGATGTCCTTTTATTCCAATGTTGCAGTATTCTACATGTGGTTTACTCCTCTTGCTTCACAAGGATGTCTTCCTGAATTTGGTCCACCGATAGGGTATTCCTCAAATAGACCTGTTTGCCTACTCCATCAGCAGGCAACTTCCTGTTTTTTTTTCACCAGGATACCAGACCCACAGGCACTGGCAACAGATGCCTTTTCAATTTCATGGAAGGGGAAGTTTCTATATGCATTCCCCCCTTCCCACTTATTCATAAGGTCCTGCTAAAAATTCAGTAGGACACGCCACAAATGTTGTTGGTGACTCCCTACTGGCCAAGACAGCACTGGTCCCTGATGGAGGAGGCAAACAGTTCTATTTGAGGAATACCCCATCGGTGGACCAAATCCAGGAAGACATCCCTGTGAAGCAAGAGGAGTAAACCACATGAAGACTACTGCAGCATGGAAGAGAGGGACAGCTATGGTTATGGTAAGATTTTACACAACTTTTCTTTATTCTCACAATGGCACATGTATTCCAGGCAGAATTGCATTCTATTAGAGGCTTGTTTTCTTCTGTGGCATATTGGAAAGGGATGGACTCTAGAAGTATTCTAGAGGTAGGTACTTGGTTCTCTTTGCATACTTTTACAAAGCATTGCAAGCTGGATTACTTCTCCAGGTCTAGGATCAGTCTTATTTTGGTCATACTGTGGGGGCTCCAAGCTTAATCTACTCGTATAGCCGTAGGCTACTACAACAGAAATTTATGATGAACATAGTACAGTTTTCTGAATTGCCCCATAACAGTAGATGTTTGAATTCCTCACTGCTGCAGTAGCCACACCCTCCCTCCATCCACCTTTTTCTGTATGTAGTTACTTTTGTGAGATAAAAGTTATGTATTCCTAACTTTATAGTGTTTCAGGATGAGTAGGCTTTGTTCCTTTTGGGAGTCAAAAAAGTACTGAAGATACTGGTGGCAAGGCTACTTTTTTTTTCTTTTGGATCTCAAGAGATGGCAGCTTGGGCACATGTGATGGGGCGATAGTGACTTTTGAAGACTGCCTGGCCCTTGCATCTTGGGCAGAATATAACCCATACAGACTTTTGAAGACTGTCTGGCAGAATATAACCCGTGCAGCTGTAGGTTACTGCAGCAGTGAAAGATATGAACATCTGCTTTTATGGTAAGTGCAACTTACACGGCAGTACTTTCTCCAAAGTAAACAATGAGTCAGACAGCATGTGAAAAATCCTGCCAAACCCTGGTGGCAGCAGATACTGTCTATCATGGCACCATTCTGAAATTTACTTCTCAAGTTGTAGATGCCAAAACTGTTCATAGTATAACTTGAAAGTCAGTCACCTGCCAATTTTTTTTTTAAACGGAAAGCAATCGTTATTTACACTGTATCAAGCTTAAATTATTCAAACTAAGGCCACAAAGGCTCAAAATAAGTGCTCCTTCTATTAGGAGAAGCACTTGACTGCCATTTTCCTTAGAATAGATGATCTGTTCAGCAAACATAAAAATGCATTTTTACTGTTTAATCCAAATGCTCAAATGTTCAAGCTTCAGTAGCCACAGCACACCTTAATAAGCATCTGGATCTGTTCATTCACTTCACCAGTTTAAAGAAAACATCCCAGGCAGTTTCCACAAGAAACCCAAAAAGTATAGACATAACTCTACAGTCTGGAAGTCGGGCATTGCCATCTTGAGAGCCTTTCTTTGTTAGTCTCCACTCTGTACTATCCACAGCTACAGCTGCTCCTTTGGAAGCCTGTAGTAGTGCATCAGTTTTGCTACGCCACATTGGAATTGTGTTCCGCAATACAGTTAAGTGCCAGTTCCCAGTTGCCATCATTTGGCCAGCTTTTATGGTATATGCTTCAGGAGATCACTGTCCCTGTCTGAATATCCCAACCCGTTTTGTTTGCTACTTTTGGCTTTTATTATTTTTTTAAGAATAATGTATAGGAATGACAAGCCTGCTACATTAGACAGTAGGACTGAAGACATTGTTGGATGTAGATTTTTCAGAGAATATGTGTAGGCATGTAGGAGGGGTACATAACTTTGATGCTCTGTGGGGTGAGCCATCCACATCTACTGTAGTGCCCCCTGCTTGTTCGAGGGAGATATGGAGATTGTGAGAGAGACCACCATCTCAGTGTGAGAGAGACCACCATCTCCTGTGCAGTCCTCTGACTCTGATGCTGGAGATGAGGGGCTATAAATAGTCTGAGGGTATACTCCACCATGCCTGTCCACTTCATTCTGGGCATTTCCATAAACTTCCTGAAATCAAATCTCAGTTGCTTCCCAAAGGAAAACTTTATCTCATGGCAGTCTTGGATAGCAAAAGAAAACACTCTTTTCTCAAGGTCCTTTTTGAAAGCGGCAGGAAGAACCTACATGACAGCTGAATATATACTTAAAGCACTCTGGAATATATCAGCCTTTATACTAATTGCTCTCTTTGTCATGCTGCAAATGAAAGATGGCCTAGTGTCGCATCTGAAGAGTCTGTGACAAAAGCCCCCTTGTCCACTGGAGAATGTATTGACTGTCATCCTGGCCATCCAGAACGAGTTCAGATACAATGGGCTCAGGGGTGAGCCAGTGGCAGGGGTTAGCACAAAAGTGTCCATAAGTGATTTGAATAAAGTTCATTTTATATGATTGGGACAGAACAGGCCCAACATTCCCATGGGGTGATACCTTAGTCAATTCCTTGCATTTCTTATTAAGGCTAAGCCCGCAGTCTCCAGTGTCATTCTCACATAGTTTATCCTGTTGTCTTTGACGAGATTCTCACCCCCCTTTCCCCCTCAAGACTTTGGCTACTAGCTCCACTGCCTGCACATAATCATCCCATTCATTCTGAGGGTGTGGGAGCAGGGTATTCCTGGATTAGGTGAGAACCCTATGGCTCGTTTATCCCTGCGTGGGACTCCCAGTCAGCTCTCCAATCTTTGTAGAGAATTGGATAGTAGGGAGTAGGCCAGTTTACTGGTCCTGGGTAGTGACCTAACCTTCCTCCTGGGAGAACTATCCCTCCTGCTTGACTGTGCCTCAGCACTCCACCACTGCTTTGTCTCAGAGGAGCATGCCATTGTATGCCGAGTTCCCCTCAGCAGCCAGTGTGAGATGATCTGCGATAGTGTAGGCATGACAGATTTTAATTCCACTGGGCAACACCTGGTACTCTGTGATTCGTGTTAAGCCAGATCTGCCTCGGGATGGGTGAGCTGACAGTGGCCACTCAATTCCCATCTTTCATGCCAGTTCCTACACATGCCTGAGCCAGTATTCAAACTTGGACTGCCTCCGAGGTAATCATTGATGTATCCTTTTAAATCATGGAGCTGAATTAAGAGTCTTAATCTCTTTTTGAGTCTCCTGCCAACCAAACCCATTTCTTTGTCAGAACACTGCATCGGTTTCTATTTTGAAAAAGCCTTCTCCACGGAGTCAGGTGGACATGTACAGTCCACCTAACCACAGAATAACATATCTATCCAGTGATCAGTACTTGTTCCCTTGTAGTACATCTCTAGTGAACCTAGAGCTTAACAGTGTTATACCGTACAACTGACATGCAGTTTTGTCATCAGTGTTCTGCAGCCTGTGAATAGAATTGCATAGTATTTTAAATGGCTGTCATGTTGGACTTTCTCTCATTCTTTTAACAGTGACACAAGATGTTTGTGTAATTGAACCATTATATGAATAGAAGCCTGTGCATAGTTTTAAGTTGCATTTATAGTAAGTGAATGCACTAAGGTTATTTGCCTTATTTTTCTGTTTGAATTGCAGGCAACATTGGCAGCCAATAGGCAGGCTAACTCTCCAAACACAAGTACTGCTCAGCAGACGAATACCACCCAAGCTTCAGTAAGTATAGGACTTCCCTTTTCTTGGATTTTTTTTTCTTGAATGATGAAAAATTGTAAAACTTAAACATGGAATGAATTTCTTAGGTGGGTCAATGTTACTTTTGTATTTCTTTTAAGACAAGTTATTTTAAATAAATGTTTGTGTCTCGAGTTTTTTTTTTCCTCTTTCAGTTTGGTTAAGAGTTAATTAACTCTCTGGTATGTGAGAGATGTAGACTAAGTCAGAGAATGAAGGGTAATGAGAGGATGTTTTTGCTGGAGATTTCTTCCATTGTGAACTAGTTTCTTATGCCTGTAGACAGCAGTTTACAGAAAAAAGTCTTAAAGTAGAACTTGCATATTAAGTGTTGTGTGTGTGTGTGTGTGTGTGTGTGTGTGTGTGTGTGTGTGTGTGTGTGTGTGTGTGTGTGTGTGTGTGTGTGTCTGTCTAAGTAAGAAGTGGGTGATGCGGGGTGGCTTACAATTATAAAAAGACTCCTCTTATTATTGCAAGACATTCATATGGTAGCTGTAAAAATGAGATGGAAATTTAGAAGTAAGTTACTGATGCAGAGAGGAAAACAAGAGATTTTGAAGTGACCTTTCCCCTTCCAAGTTGGGCTAGTGAAAATCTCTCTGGGGCCCAAGGAGCTCATGTGCTGTCTGTTACTCGAGGATGTCTCCCACTTCCACTTCCAGAGGTGCTTGCTTTCAAGGAGGGGAGGGCAACTAGGGCAACATCACTCATGGAAGTATATATGTGTGTGTGTATCTCTCTCTATTTATATATAGATATATATATATATATGTATATATATATATATATATATATATATATATATATATATATATATAGATTGTGTGTGTATGTATGTGTGTGTGTGTGTGTGTGTGTATATATATATATATATATATATATATATATATATATATACACATACATACATTTATTTATACACACACACGCGTGCGCGCGCACACACACACACACACACACACACACACACCACACACACATATATATATATATATATATATATATATATATATATATATTTATATTTACATTTGTGTGTGTACAGGAGATATAAAAAGTGTACACACCCGTGTTAAAATACTAGCGTCTGCTAGAAAGGTGAAGGGGAATTTTACCTTTCAGCATGACAATGACCCCAAGCATACATCCAAATCAACAAAAGAATGGCTTCACCAGAAGAAAATTAAATTTTTGGAATGGCCCAACCAGAGCCCAGACAGAAATCCAATAGAAAATATGTGGGGTGACCTGAAGAGGGCTGTGCACAAGAGATGCCCTTGCAATCTGACAGATTTTGAGTCCTTTTGCAAGAAAGAGCGGGCAAATATTGCCAAGTCAAGATGTCCCATGCTGATAGACTCGTATCCAAGAAGACCGAATGCTGTAATTAAATTTAAAGGTGCTTCAACAAAGTATTAGTTTAAGGGTGTCCACACTTAGCAACCAGCTTATTGTACGTTTTTTATTTATTTTTTTATATTTTTCCCCTAACAGATTTGTTTGTTTTTCAATTGAATTGTACAGGTTATAGGTCACATTAAAGGTGGGAAAAGTTTTGAAGTGAATTATTGTGGTCTCATTTTTTTATATCACAAAAAAACTGGCATTTTAACAGGGGTGTGTGTGTACATGTTTTATATCCACTGTGTATGTATGCACATGGATATATATATATGTGTATATATATATATATATGTGTGTACTTGGTTGACTTTTTCGAAACAGTCACCAAAGCCATTGATGAGGGAAAGGCAGTCCATACAGCCTACCTCGATCTGGCTAAGGCCTTCGATACAATACCCTACTCGGGTATCATTGAAAAACTCATCAGCTTAAATGTCAACCTATACATCACAAGATGGGTTGCAAACTGGCTGAGTGACAGAACCCACAGGGTCAGAGTTGCTGGCGCCATGTCAGACTCAAAGCCTGTCACAAGTGGTGTCCCACAGGGCTCAGTCCTGGGCCCACTCTTGTTTGGCATCTACTTTCAAGTACAAGCAAACACAGGAGGGTTATGGCTGACAAAGTTTGCAAATGACTGCAAACTGGGCCATAGTAGAAAACACATCTGACACAGATATCCTTCAGAAGGGTCTCACAGAAACGGATAACTGGTGCCAGAGCCACGCCTAAAGTTAAATGCCAAAATGCATAGTCATACCCTTCGGGAAAAACAAGGTTACCCCTAGCTACCAAACAGGTGGCAATCCACTGAGCACAGAAGAAGTTATCAGGGACCTGGGGACCCAGGTTGATAGTAGTCTGTCATTCGACACCCATGTAGCTAAAGTAGTTAGGAAGACCTTCTACATTGCCCACCTTATCATGAAGGGATTCTCATCTAGATCAAGGGAGGTCATAGTCTCCCTTTACTCATCACTCATCAGACCAATGATTGAGTACAATGCCCCATTCGAATGTATCTGACCCGACACTTGCAGCAGCTGGAGAGGCCACAAAAGTTCCTCACCAAAAGGATAAAGGGTCTCAAAAATCTGTCCTATGCTGCCCGACTGAAAGAACTCCAGCTCTATTCAGTCGCTACCGCTTGCTCAGAGGTGACCTTTGCCTAACATACAAGGCCATGTCAAACCCAGATTTGATGAATATGCTTCACCTCAAAAATCTAGATCCATCAGACAATTTAATTAATTTGAGGAACTTTCCCCATTCAAAAACAAAGCATTTAAAATTTTGTAATAAAGGACTACTATTTAAAGAGAATTATAAAAGGTTCCCAACTTACACAATGGGTTAATGAAAAGATACATCAACCGGGCCCAAGGCCATAAATTCTTTATATGAATGCACATTCACAAAGGAAAAGGTTCCAATTGATTAAAAAGGAGGGCCTTTTAAAACCCAAGAATTTCAGAGGTTAAGGATTTAATTTGAAAAAAAAAGGGGTTGTTGATTGAAAAAGAAAAAAAGGGAGAAAGACAACCAAAGGAACCTTGAAGGTTGAAAGGAAATGGGGTCGCATTAAAGCCATTAACTTGTAATAAAAAAGATAAATTACCGTTAAAAAAGTTTCAAAAGAAAATGGAAAACTCTTCCACACCCACATAAAAAAAAATTTTGGAACAAATAACCCCACAACACCATTAACCAAAAAAAACCCAAAAAAACAAAAACCACTCAAAAACCCCAAACAAAACAAACAACAAAAAACCAAAAACCCTATCCAAACAAGATCCAAAAACAAACACACCAAAACCTTCCACACACAACCAAAAAACCCAAAGCAAACATACCTCAAAAAATTCACAACTAAGCACCAAACCAAAGATAAAATCCAAAGAAATTAATTGCCCAAACTAACAAAAAAACAAGGACACTCTTTAAAAAAACAACCTTTAACACCATTTAAAAATTTAAAATGCCAAAGCCAACAAAGGAAAACCCCCCAAAGGGGTTTAAATTGTTGGAATTCCTGCAAACCTGGTAACTAAAAATATATATATATATATATATATATATATATATTATATATATATATTAATATAAATTAATAATTAAAAAAAAAAAAAAAGGGGGTTAAATGTTTTTTCGAAACAAAAACCCCCAGAAAAAAAATTTTAAAAAAAAAAAATGGACACCTTACAGAAAAAAAAAAAAAAATTTTTTAACGATTTTTTTTTGGGGGCCATTAACGGGCCCCGGGGGGGCCCCCTTGGGCCTAATTCCAAAGCAGGAGCCCTTGGTCGCTTTTCCCCGAGAGGGCCGGGGGTTTAAAAAGAGCAGCCACGCCATTTTTAATTTTTCTTGCGGGGGGGTGCGTAATCTAATTTTTAATTTCAGACCAAGTCTTCATTAAAGGGCCGGGGGGAAATTTTTTTTCCCCGATGTCAAAAAAAGTTAATAATTGTATTTCTTGTGGGAAGCAAAATCATAAGGACTTTCATTCTTTCTGTATTCCCTTTCCAGGCCCTACCACAACATTTTTTTCCAGTTTAACCCGCACTATTAAGCGGGAGATTTTGCATTTCATTATTTTGGCAGAAGATTTAATTCCCGATCCCGGATAGCCATGACTACCGGAATTCACAAGAAACAAAGAAAAAGAAAAGGACAGGCATCCGGGCAAAACCATGACAGGCCCCAAGCGCCTTCTCAGTGAGGTTTTTTTTGCAGCCCCTGAGCCCGCTACTTTGGACCTACCGCACAGACTCCACGGAGTTCCTAGGCCGCTAAGCTCAAGGTATTGGCCCTTTGGGGACTATTCCTCAGATGGGTCCGGGCTGAGCAGGCTGCTTCTGAGGGTTTTTTCAGACCTACTTAAAAAAATCATTAAAGGGAAAACTAAAGCACCTTTAAAGACAAAGAAAAAAAAACAATGGCAGGCCTCCATGCCCAAAAACAGTGCTTAAAACCAAACACTTAATTACTTTGATCGGGGGTTCCCAACCCCCTCCTGATAAGAGGCCTAGGAAAGAGAAAAATTGAATCTTCAGTCAGGTTTCCATTTCATCTGATTCCTCTTCTGATCAGGAATACTCTTCCTCTATGAGGATTCTGATGCTGAAGAATCTACCCCTTCAGCCTCTCCTCCTGAGGATTATCTTTGGGGAAAACTTGCAACCATGGGGGAAACATTTCCACTGGGGGGCCAAGATTTTTCAGAATCTAAGAAAACTTGAGACTTCCTTTCCCCACAAAAAGGCCCCCTAGCTATTCCACCTGTGTTAGACATTGTAGATGATGTATTTCAGAGTCCAGTCTCCCCTGACCCCTTTACCTCCAGCTCCTGTTAACCCGACAGGTACTACGGGGTTCCTGACTCTCAAAATTCTTTTCAAAACCCCTGCTGACCCAGAAACTATCCCCAGGGCCCCAAAAGGGGGTCAAGGCCCCCTGCAAAACCTACCCCTGACAGGGATTCTGGGCTACAGATGGGGAAAAAATTTTTTTGGGCTTTAAATTGTGTTTCATATGCTCAAATATCAGCAATATATTATGTCACTGCTTAAACAGAAAATGTTGATAAATTCTGAATGTGCAGAAAACAAAGAAATGCAGGATTTATTGCATGCAGCTGAACAAGTTGGAAAGCATACTTTGCAATGTGGTTTTGATTTTTTAGGCCTCTGCAGGGCCGCTGTTATGGGTTCTGTCATCAAAGGGATGCTTGGTTAAAAACAAAATCTGCCTGACATGTAAAGCAAAATTATTAGATCTCCATTACAGCATGATACCTTTTTTTGTTAAAGCAAAAAGGGTTTAAAAAAAATGGAGGACAAAGCTAAATCTATGCAAAGGTTAAGGATTTCTTACAGGTACAGCCTCCCAAAATTTAGCAGACACTGGCCCCAAAGAATTGGCCCTTTCCATGTCAGACAGACCACAAAGGGCAGATACAAAACCCAAAAGGCAGATCCCAGCCCCAAGGTTCATACAGGTCTAAACAATGGGGGGCTTCTACCTCCAAAAGTGGAGAAGACAAATCACAGCCATACAGGAAAAAGTCCCAATGACTTCCCCCGCCTGCACCAAGCACTTATCTTCTGGCAGCCCCTTTAGGAAAAATAGCACTTTTTCTCAAAATGGCACATAACCCAGGACAAATGGGCCCAGACATAGTGTCACAAGGCTACAAGTTTCACTTCCATACCCCCGCCAAGGACAAACGGTTGGCCAGACCTGCCAAAAAATCAATGGGCAGAGGCACAAAAAAAGTCTCATCCCTCATGGACAGAGGGCCATTCAACGCCAGAGAGGGACAAGGATTTTATTCAAGACCTTGGGAAAAAGGGCCCTGGAGACCAATACTGGGCCTTTTATTCTAAACAATTTATTACCAAAATTCAAAATGTTGACTCTAGCAGCTTCCCATGCTGGGCAAGAAGGCTTAACTTGTGACTTTAGACCTAAAAAAGGCATACCTGCATGTCCCAATCAGACAAACATGCAGAAGATAC
>NC_056741.1:146003209-146026418 GCF_019279795.1 Protopterus annectens | reverse complement strand
CAAAAAAAAAAAAAAATTTTTCCCTTTTCAAGTTCTAATGTCCACGGTCCCAATCCCATTTTTTTTAAAATTTTTTTTTAATTTTAATTTAAATTTAAAATATATATATAAAATATATATATATATATATACACACACACACACACACACACACACACACACATATATTTATGTAAATAGGTGTGTGTATGCATATAGAAGTGTGTGTTTGTGTTCATGTATGTACACAGCAAAAAAACAACAAGGACCAAGACAGCTAAAACCATAAATTTAATTGCAAAACATAAAAGATAAATGCTTTCGGACAATTCCTTCATCAGATCAAAGAACAAAATGTGTTTAACTGATGTTCTTCGTGTTTCACTGCTGCAGTCATTACACTTGGGTTATCCTGCTGGCAGGCTACCCTCAGTCGGCCTGAATTCCAAAGTCTAGGTCCAGCGTCGGTTGCTGTCGCCTCTTCCCTGACGTCAGTGCGCCAGGGGTATAAAAGATGCAGCCGACGCCATTTTCTTAAGTCTTTCTTGCCGCGCGGTGCCCGAAGCAGAAGCAGTTCGCAAGTGCCGGTCAGCCGACTCCTGAGATTTTCGTGTTCGAATTTCAGACCCGAAGTCTTCATTAAAAGCTAAGTACCCCGTTGGGGAAAACTTTTTTCTTGCTCCAGATCGATGTCAGAAAAAGTTAATAATTGTATTTCTTGTGGGAAGCAAATACCTCATAAGGACTTTCATTCTTACTGTATTCCTTGCCTAGGCCCTAACCACAACATTGCTAGTTGTCGGTTTTGTGCTAGATTTAACCAGCGCACTATTAAGCGTCGGTACGATTTTGCATTTCATTATTTTGGCAGAAGATTTAATTACACGATGCCGTCGGATAGCCATCAGACTACCGGAATTCACAAGAAACGCAAAGAAAAAGAAAAGGACAGGCATCCGAGGGCTAAAACCGATGACGAGGCTTCCGCTAAGCAAGTCGCCGGTTCTCAGTGAGGTGCTTTTGCAGCCCCTGATGCCCGCTACTTTGGACCTACAGGCCGCTACAGACTCCCACGTGGAGTTCCCTAGGCCGTTGGAAGCTCAAAGTATTGGACCTTCGGGGACTATTCCTTCAGATGGGTCCGGAGCCGCTGAGCAGGCATCGGCTTCTGAGGGTGTTTTCAGACCTACTCAATTATACATTAAAGTAACTCCAGCTACAAAGGCAAAGACTAAAGCACCTTTAAAGACAAAGAAACAAGTAAAACAGCCTAATGGTCAGGCCTCCATGCCCAAAAAACAGCTGCTTAAAATGGCCAAAGACTTAATTACTTTGATCAGGGGTTCCCACCCCCCTCCTGATAAGAGGCCTAGGCAAGAGACAGAATATGAATCTTCAGGTCAGGTTTCCATTTCATCTGATTCCTCTTCTGATCAGGAATACTCTCTTCCTCTCTATGAGGATTCTGATGCTGAAGAATCTATCCCTTCAGCCTCTCCTCCTGAGGATTACTCTTTTGGGGAAAACTTGCACACCATGAGGGAACATTTCCACTGGGAGAGCCAAGATTATTCAGAATCTAAGAAAAAACTTGGAGACTTCCTTTTACTCCCACAACACAGGCCCCTAGCTATTCCACCTGTGTTAGACATTGTAGATGATGTATTTTCAGAGTCCAGTCTGACCCCTGACTCCTTACCTCCAGCTCCTGTTAAGCCGGACAGGTACTACAGGGTTCCTGACTCTCTCAAATTCCTTTTCAAAAACCCCGCTGCTGACCCAGAAACTATCTCTCAGGGTCCCAAAGGGGTCAAGGCATCCACTGCTAAAAATCCTACCCCCTCTGACAGGGATTCTAGAGCTTTGGACAGATGGGGGAAGAAGATTTGGCTATAAGGGCTTTAAATTGTTAGTTTCATATGCTCAAATATCAGCAATATATTATGTCACTGCTTAAACAGAAAATGTTGATAAATTCTGAATGTGCAGAAAACAAAGAAATGCAGGATTTATTGCATGCAGCTGAACAAGTTGGAAAGCATACTTTGCAATGTGGTTTTGATTCTTTGGAGGCCTACTGCAGGGCCGCTGTTATGGGTTCTGTCATCAGGAGGCATGCTTGGTTAAAGGAACAAAATCTGCCTGACCATGTCAAAGCAAAATTATTAGATACTCCATTACAGCATGATACCTTGTTTGATGTTAAAGCAGAGGAGGTTTTAAAGAAAATGGAGGACAAAGCTAAATCTATGCAAATGGTTAAGGATTTCTTACAGGTACAGCCTCCAAGATTTAGCAGACACTGGCCTCCAAAGAATTGGTCCTTTCCAATGTCAGACAGACCACAAAGGGGCAGATACAAACTCCCAAGAGGCAGATCCCAGCCCCAAGGTTCATACAGATCTAAACAATGGGGTGCTTCTACCTCCAGAAGTGGAGAAGACAAATCACAGCCATACAGGAAACGGTCCCAATGACTTCCCCCTGCCTGCACCAAGCACTTATCTTCTGGCAGCACCTTTGAGGAAAACTAGCACTTTTTTCTCAAAACTGGCACATAACCCAGGACAGATGTGACCTAGACATAGTGTCACAAGGCTACAAGTTTCACTTCCATACCCTGCCAAGGACAAACGGTTGGCCAGACCTGCCAAAACATCAATGGGCAGAGGCACAAAAACAAGTCTCATCCCTCATGGACAAGAGGGCCATTCAACAAGTGCCAGAGCAAGAGCAGGGACAAGGATTTTATTCAAGACTGTTCTTGGTACCAAGAAAAGACAAGACCTGGAGACCAATACTGGGCCTGTCTATTCTAAACACATATCTGGATATACCAAAATTCAAAATGTTGACTCTACAGCAGCTTCTGCCCATGCTGGGCAAAGAAGGCTTAACTTGTGACTTTAGACCTAAAAGAGGCATACCTGCATGTCCCAATCAGACAAACATGCAGAAGATACCTCAGATTCAAAGCAGACTCAATGCACTACCAATTCTCTGCACTGCCCTTTGGCTTATCTACTGCACCCAGGGTCTTTGCAAAGTGCCTGGCACCAGTAATTGCATTCTGCAGACAAAGAGGAATACAAATATATCCTTACTTGGACGACTGCCTCATTCAAGCAGAGGTCAAGGACATTCTACTACAGCATCTGGTGTTTGTAAAGACATTTCTAACAGGCCTAGGGTACACAGTGAACGAAAAGAAATCAAAACTAGTACCCTCTCAAGAGATAATATTCCTGGGTGCAAGCTAAAATACAACAGCCCAGATGGCTTATCTCACACCAGACAAACAAAGGCAACTGACTACATATTTCAAACTGTTGGCAACAAAGGCCCAGTTATCTGCAAGAAAAATTCTGCAGGCTTTGGGCTTCATGGCATCCTGCATTCTACTAATTCCATATGCGAGACTGCATATGAGGAAACTTCAGTGGTACCGAAAAAGTGTTTGGGCTCAACATTACAACAGCCTGGAAACAATAATTACCCTCATTCCCTGCCTGCAACAGGAGATGTTCATCGTGCATACAGCTGCAGTCATCACAGATGGGTTATCCTGCCATCAGGCGAGTCCTTGGTCGGCCGAATTCCAAAGTCTTGGTCTGGCGTCGGTTGTCGTCGCTTCTTCCCTGACGTCAGTGCGGCAGGGGTATAAAAGATGCAGCCGATGCCATTTTCTTCTGTCTTTCTTGCCGTGCGGTGCCCAAAGCAGAAGCAGTTCGTAAGTGCCGGTCGGCCAGCTCCTGAAATTTACGAAAGTATTTCAGCCGAAGTCTTCTTTAAAGCTAAGTACCCCGTTGGAGAAACTTTTCTTGCCTCAGACCGATGTCAGACAAAGTTAATAATTGCATTATTTGTGGGAAGCAAATACCGCATAAGGATTTCCACTCTTTCTGTATACCTTGCTTAGGCCCAGACCACGACGTCTCGGCCTGCCATTTTTGTGCTAGGTTCAACAAGCGCACTATTAAGCGCCGGGCGGAGTTCGCCCTTCATTATTTTGGCAAAAAATTTAATTATATCATGTCGTCGGATACACCGACACCAGTTTTAAGCAAATGACGCAAAGATAAGGACCGACATCCGAGGTCCGCACCGAGTACTGAGACCACGCTTAGGCCGACTACCGGTTCTCCGGTTCACAGTGAGGCGCCTACGCAGCCCCTGAATACCGACGAAACTATTTTACTGGTGACTTCAGTACCCGAAGTCGCAGGCTCCTTGGTCTCCATTCCTACTGCAGATACCGACGCCACTCTTGGTGGGGAAACTCAAAATTTAGTCAGGCCTGCCATTTCTGAAGGCGTCTTCAGACCTTCCACCTTCTCTATTAAATCCTTCACTAAATCTAAAGCAGCCATGAAAACTAAAAAACAGGGTCCTCAGACCTCCTCTCAAGGCCCCATGCCTAAAAAGCAGATGCTTAAAATGGCTGAGGATTTGATAACTCTCATCAGGGGTTCCCAACCCCCCCTCTGACAAAAGACCCAGATTGGAGGAAGACTACCCTTCCTCAGACCAGGCTTCTATTACCTCAGAACATTCTGAGGACCAGGATTATACCTATTCCCCTTTTGAAGACTCTGATGCTGAGGAGTCTATTCCCTCGGTCCCCCCCCCCCCCCGAGGACTACTCTTTTGGGGAAACCCTGCATACTTTGAGGGAACGCTTTCACTGGGAAGGCCAAGATTACTCAGATTCCAAGAAAAGGCTCAGGGAATTTCTACTGCTCCCCCAGCATAGGCCCCTGGCTATCCCTCCTGTTTTAGATATTTTGGAGGATGTGTACACAGAAGCCAGCCTTAATCCAGATTCTTTACCTCCAGCCCCTGTTAAACCAGACAGGTATTACCGGGTCCCTGATTCTCACCAGTTCCTTTATAAAAGCCATACTGCTGACCCAGAAACTATTTCACAGGGTCCCAAGGGAATAAAGGCCTCTACTGCTAAAAACCCTTTACCTTCAGAGAGAGATTCCAGAGCATTAGAAAGGTGGGGGAAAAAGGTGTATACATCTGCCACTTTAACCATGAGGGCATTAAACTGTCAATTCCATATGTTAAAGTACAAACAGTTTTTGTTATCCCAGTTAAAAAGCAAAATGACACAAACAGAACAACCAGATTTGAGAGTTGCAGGATTTGTTGCATGGTGCAGAGCAAGTGGGTAAACATACCTTGCAGTGTGGTTTTGATGCTTTAGAGGCTTCATGTAGAGCTGCTGTCACGGGGTCTGTTATGCGTAGACATGCTTGGCTGAAAGAGCAAACCTTACCAGATCATGTCAAAGCAAAGTTATTAGATGCACCACTTCAAAAAGATGTATTGTTTGGTGTTAAAGCTGAGGAGGTACTAAAGAAAATGGAGGAAAAAGCGAAATCTATGCAAACAGTGAAAGATTTCCTGCAGGTACAACCTCCACGCTTCATCAGAAACTGGCCTTCAAAAAATTGGTCCTTTCCAGCCACGGACAGACCTCAAAGGGGCAGATACAGACGCCCAAGGGGTAGAGGACAACCTCAAGGATCTTACAGAGCAAGACAGTGGCAAGCACCAACCCCAAGAGGTGGAGAAGATAGATCACAGTCATTTAGAAAACAGACACAATGACTTCCCCCTATGCCTGCCAAGCAAAGCTTTAATGGCAGCACCTTTGGGTGGAAAACTGGCATTATTTTCAAAAAACTGGCATATTGTTACAAATGACAAATGGATTCTGGACATTATAGACAGAGGCTACAGGTTCCACTTCCACACCCTTCCAAAAATGAGAGGCATGCCAAACCTGCCACAAAATCAAAGGGCAGAGGCACAAAGACAAATTTCCGCTCTCATGGATATGAAAGCGATTCAAGAGGTACCTGCAAAAGAACAGGGTCAAGGTTTTTATTCCAGACTATTCCTGGTACCAAGGAAAGATAAAGATTGGAACCTATCTTAGACCTATCCATCCTAAACACATATCTACAGGTGCCAAAATTCAAGATGCTCACATTACAGCAGCTTCTTCCCATGCTGGGCAAGGAGTCTTGGCTGGTAACATTGGACCTCAAGGAGGCATACCTGCATGTCCAGATGGCTTATCTCACACCAGACAAACAAAGGCAACTGACTACATATTTCAAACTGTTGGCAACAAAGGCCCAGTTATCTGCAAGAAAAATTCTGCAGGCTTTGGGCTTCATGGCATCCTGCATTCTACTAATTCCATATGCAAGACTGCATATGTGGAAACTTCAGTGGTACCGAAAAAGTGTTTGGGCTCAACATTACAACAGCCTGGAAACAATAATTACCCTCATTCCCTGCCTGCAACAGGAGTTTCGATGGTGGGCGAAGGCTTGTCACCAAAACAAGGGACAGCCATTCACATTACGCCCAGCCAGGCAGTAACAACGGATGCATCAGATTATGCCTGGGGGGCCCACATGGCAGGAAGATGTATTCAAGGCACATGGTCCGCAAACCAAATGCATCTACATATCAATCAAAAAGAGATGCTAGCTCTTCAGAATGCCCTGACAGCCTTCAATGACCTACTTCAACCGGGACAACTACTGATAAAGACAGACAACACCACGGTCATGTGGTATATAAACAAGCAAGGAGGCACTCATTCTTACCCCCTTTGTAGACTAGCCATGACTTTGTGGGACACAGCATTGACTTACCAAGTACATCTGCAGGCACAGTTCCTGCCAGGAAAGATAAATACTCTGGCAGACGAACTAAGCAGAAACCTCATGGATCCCCACGAGTGGAAGTTGGATCCACAAGTCTTCAGCATGATAACAAGGAAATGGGGATGCCCGGATATAGATCTATTTGCCTCTCCTTACAACTACCAACTAAAAAGATTCTGCACAAGGACTTATCACAGACAAGCATGGAAAGTGGACGCCCTATCTTTCCGCTGGAAAAGCTTAGCAGTATATGCCTTTCCTCCACTGCCTCTCCTCCCCAAGGTACTCCTAAAGGTCAAACAGGAGAAGCCAAAGATGATACTGATTGCCCCAGACTGGCCTCGCCAGTACTGGTATCCATTCCTAAGGAACTTGTCTCAATGCCCGGCTTGGACTTTGCCTCACATACCTCATCTGCTGTCCCAACAAAACAATGAGATCCTGCACAGCCAACTCAAGACCTTAAATCTGGCAGCATGGCGGATAATGTAGTCATACAAAACGCACCTCTCACTAAAGCTGTGATGGATGTCATTTTGGAGGCCAGAAGGCCTAGTACCAGAAATTCTTACGCTGGAAAATGGAAGAGATTCTGTGCCTGGAACTAGGCACAAGGAATTGACACAGCTGTACCAAATATTCCTCAGATTTTGCAATACTTAACTGAGATGCTGGACAAAGGCCTATCTTTTTCATCAATTAAAATTCATGCCTCTGCCATTTCGGCTCATTACAATACAGAACCACCAATCTTTTCACATCCTTTGTTAAGGCAGTACCTCAGAGGAGCCAAAAACTTAAGGCCTCCAAGGAGATCACCAATACCTGCATTGGACCTCAATTATGTCTTGGAGAGACTCACCCTGCCTCCTTTTGAGCCAGCCGCTACAGCTGATATAAAGTTTTTATCTTGGAAAACAGCTCTGCTCCTAGCAATAACCTCTGCAAGACGAGTCTCAGAGCTACAGGCACTCATGGCTGTGGAACCTTTTATCATTTTTTATCCAGACGGGGTTTCTCTGAGGACAAACCCGACATTTATGCCTAAGGTAGTTTAAAAGTGTGACCCTTAACCAAACTATTCATCTGCCTACTTGTTATCCAAACCCACAGAATAAGGGGGAGAGAATTCTGCATTCTTTGGACATACACAGACAGCTACGCTTCTACATGAACAGAACCAAAGCTTTCAGAAAGACAGAGCAACTACTAGTGGCATATGCTGCAGGACCACAAGGAAAGGCTATTTCAAAGTGGATAGGCCGCTGTATTCGTTTCTGCTATTCACAACATGGCAAGCCAGTGCCTAAGGGCATTAGGCCACATTCAACCAGAGCAGCAGCCACTTCAGCAGCCTTCCTCTGGGGAGTACCAACCAAAGACATTTTAGAGGCTGCTACCTGGAGTTCAGTGCACACCTTTACAAAGCACTATCATTTATTACTCTACTCTAAATCCAGGGCAGGCTTTGCCACTGCAGTTCTGCAGGGCCTCATAGCCGCTCCTAATGCTATTTAGCTCCAGCCTCCCAACCATAGCTCTGGGATTCAACCCAAGTGTAATGACTGCATCAGTGAAACACGAAGAACATAGTACAGTTGTGTACACTTACCATAAATGTAGATGTAAGAGTGTATTCACTGTTGCAGTCCAGGTTACCCACCCACCATCCCCCATATCTTTGCTGGAACTTATCTGCACTTCTCTAATCTATACAACCTATGTGGTGTATTTGCTTGTAGTAGATGAAGGTATAATATATATTTGGTGCATGCATGTTTTATTGACATACTTTTAGCCTACCCTTTTGGGGGCACCTGACATCTGGGGCAAGAAAAACTGAAGAAAATGGCGTCGGCTGCATCTTTTATACCCCTGGCGCACTGACGTCAGGGAAGAGGCGACAGCAACCGACGCCGGACTTAGACTTTGGAAGTCAGGCCGACTGAGGGTAGCCTGCCAGCAGGATAACCCAAGTGTAATGACTGCAACAGTGAATGCACTCGAACATCGACATTTATGGTAAGTGTACACAACTGTACTAAGTAACACTTGACCAATAATAGACTCAGAGCTGCACCACACCTCTTTCCTCCTTTTCAGAGCTCTTGCTTATAGCAAGTTAACAATTTCAATGCCTGAGCCTGCGTTCTCTCAAAATGGGTTTTAGGGGAAGGCAGCCATTCAATCCTGGGGGTTTATCAGCTTGTAAATCTGTTATCCAACGGGCTTCTGCCCTTCTGTTCGATTGGGTATACTGTTCGATTGAGTATATCACCCCTTCTTTTATCTTGTTCACATAACTGTAGTACCATAAAAGTAATGTTATGATGTTCATCGTGTTTCACTGTTGCAGTCATTACACTTGGGTTATCCTGCTGGCAGGCTACCCGCAGTTGGCCTGAATTCCAAAGTCCTGGTCCACCGTCTGTTGCTGTCACCTCTTCCCTGACGTCAGTGTGCCAGGGGTATAAAAGATGCAGCCAACGCTATTTTCTCCAGTCTTTCTTGCTGCGCGATGCCAGAAGCAAAAGCAGTTCGCAAGTGCTGGTGAGCCGACTCCTGAGATTTTCGAAATTGAATTTCAGATCCGAAGTCTTCAGTAAAGCTAAGTACCCCGTTGGGGAAACTTTTTCTTGCTCCAGACCGATGTCAGAAAAAGTTAACAATTGTATTTCTTGTGGGAAACAAATACCTCATAAGGATTTCCACTCTTACTGTATTCCTTGCCTAGGCCCTGACCACGACGTTGCTAGTTGTCGGTTTTGTGCTAGATTTAACCAACGCACTATTAAGTGTCGGTACGATTTTGCTTTTCATTATTTTGGCAGAAGGTTTAACTATATAATGCCGCAGGAACAACAGACGACCAGAATTCATAAAAAGCACAAGGATAAAGACAAGGACAAGCATCCGAGGTCCAAAACCGATGACGAAGCCTCTTCTAGGTCAGTCGCCGGTTTGCCGGTGCTCAGTGAGGCGCTTTCGCAGCCCCTGACTCCCGCTACCTCAGAGCCACAGGCCGCCTCCGACTCCCACGTGGAGACAGCTAGGCCTCTGGATACTCAAGGTATTGGCCATTTGGAAGTTAATCCCTCAAATGGGTCCGGAGCCGCTGAGCAGGCATCGGCTTCTGAGGGTGTCTTCAGACCTACACAACTTTATATAAAGCCTACTTCAGCATCCAAGACAAAGTCTAAAACAGTTTTAAAGACAAGGAAACCAGTACAGCATTCTCCAGGACAGGCTTCTATGCCTAAGAAACAGATGCTCAAAATGGCCGAAGACCTAATTACTTTGATCAGGGGTTCCCATCCCCCTCCTGATAAGAGGCCTAGGCAAGACACTGAATATGATTCCTCTGATCAGGTTTCCATTTCCTCTGATTCCTCTTCTGATTAGGGATATTCTGTTCCTCCCTATGAGGATTCTGATGCTGAAGATTCTATTCCTTCAGCTTCTCCTCCTGAGAACTATTCTTTTGGGGAAACCCTGCATACCATGAGGGAGCATTTCCATTGGGAGAGCCAGGATTATTCCGATTCTAAGAAAAGACTTGTAGACTTTCTTTTACATGTTCATCGTGCATACAGCTGCAGTAATCACAGATGGGTTTTCAGCCGTCAGGCGGTCCCTTGGTCGGCCGAATTCCAAAGTCTTGGTCCGGCGTCGGTTGTTGTCGCTTACTCTTCTGATGTCAGGAAGGCCAGAGTATATAAGACACAGCCGACGCCATGTTCTTCAGTCTTTTTTGCCACGCGGTGCCCGAAGCAGAAGCAGTTCGCAAGTGCCGGTCGGCCAGCTCCTGAATTACGAAAATATTTGGAACCGAAGTCTTCATTAAAGCTAAGTACCCCGTTGGCGAATCTTTTCTTGCCTCAGACCGATGTCAGAAAAAGTTAATAATTGTATTTCTTGTGGGAAGCAAATACCGCATAAGGATTTCATAGTTTCATAGTTTCATAGTAGTGTACTAGGCTATCTGCCCGGGGGCATTTATAAGCCTAGCCAACAGTGATGTGGCTTTACACCACCCCATACTATATAGTTGCGCCTCTCTAGTAGTGACACATGTGGGACCCCATTATTTAGTAAACTATACCTCTGTCTAGTAGTGACACTGAGGTGATTCCCGGGGTAAACTTGCGATCTCCCATCCATGCATCGAGATTTTTCTTGAACAGTGCCAATGAAGGGCTCTGTCTCACATGAACAGGGATTTTGTTCCAGAGTATGGGTAACCTCTGTGTTATGAATCTATCCCTCCAGCATGTCCTATTCAAATTTGTGCAGAGCTTGAAATCTTTAGTTCGTGTGGTTCTGGTGGATTTGGATTTTTTGAGATGGAGCATGTCCATCAATTCCTGGTTGGACATGGCCCTGTATGTTAGGCACAAATCACCTCTGAGCAGGCGGTATGCTACTGAATAGAGCTGGAGTTTCTTTAATCTAGCTGGATAAGGCACATGTTTGAGACCTATGATCCTCTTGGTGAGGTACTTCTGGGGTCTCTCCAGTTGCTGCATGTGCCGGGTGAGATACATCCCAAATGGAGCATTATATTCAATCATGGGCCTGACAAGGGAGGAATATAGAGGTACAATGACCTCCTTTGATCTGGATGAGAATCCCTTCATGATGAGATGGGCAAGGTAGAATGTCTTTCTGACCACTTTGGCAACATGGTTGTCAAAGGAGAGGTCGCTGTCGACTTGAGTCCCCAGGTCTCTGATTACTTCTTCCGTATTCAGTGGGTTATTGTCTACGTGATAATTTGTGGGTACTTTGTTTTTCCCAAAGGGATGACTATACATTTTTGGCGTTAGGTTTGAGGCCATGATTCCGCACCAGTTGTCCGTTTCAGTGAGACCTTTCTGTAGGATGTGTGTGTCAGCAGTGAATCAACTATGGCACCCAGTTTGCAGTCATCTGCAAACTTTGTCAGCCATAATCCTTCCATATTTGCTTTCACATCTGAGAAGTAAATGCCGAATAGGAGTGGACCCAAGACTGAGCCCTGTGGGACACCACTTGTGACTGGTTTTGAGTCTGACATGGCTCCAGCAATTTTAACCTTATGGGTTCTGTTTTTTAGCCAGTTTGCTACCCATCTTGTGACATATGGATTTACATTTAGGCTGCTGAGCTTGTCAATGATGCCAGAGTGTGGTATCGTGTCAAAGGCCTTAGCCAAGTCCAAGTAGGCAGTGTGGACAGCCTTGCCCTCATCGATGGCACTAGTGACTGTCTCAAAGAAGTCAACCAGGTTTAAGAGGCAGGATCTGCCCTTTACAAATCCGAACTGTGTGGGATCAAGGGTCTGCAGATCCCCAATGTCGCCATTTATGAGTTCCATGATGATTCTTTCCATAGCCTTACAGACCAGGCTGGTCAAACTTATGGGCGGTAGTTACCAGGGTCAGTAGAATTTCCCCCTTTGTGGAGTGGGACCACTGTCGCTGTGCGCCAGTGTTCAGGTACATATCCTGTAGTGAGGCTAAGATTGAATAGAGTTCTTAGGGGTGGGTTTAGTTCATCTTGAAGTTCACGTAACACGCAACCGGGGATACCATCGGGTCCCATAGATGCTGTGTTTTGCCTTGTTGAGTGCTGATTTCACCTGTGTGTCTGTGATGACAGGTAGGTTACATTCAGCAGGGATAATTACTTCATCTTTAGGGGGTGAGGGAGGGGAGAAATTTGCACTGAACCTATCTGCCAGAATGTTGGCAATGTCAGTAGGGTCAGTGAATTTTTGTCATTGTGTACTAGCTCAGAGCATATCTGAGAATTCCCTCCCAAGGTTCTGACATAATTGAAGAAGGCCTTGTGATTGTCTTTGGTATCCTTGGCAATCTTTTTCTCTAAGTTTGCTTTAGATGTTTTTATGAGAGAACGTAGTTTTTTACTTGTGCTGATCAGGGAAGCCTTTCCCATGTGGGATTTAGCTTTGTCCTGCAGTAGCTTCCTTCTTTGTTGTACAGTTTGTTTATAGCCGGGGTCCACCAAACCGGGCGTTTTCCCTTGGTGGAGAGGGTCTTGGTTTTAGTTGGGATTGCTTGATCCATGCATTTTTGGAGATGTCCGTAGAAGGCTTTTGTGAAGGATTCAACATTTTGGGATGTGGTTTCCATTAACCCAGTAGGCTTAAAGGATATCATTTCTGACTTGAGGAGCACAAAGTCAGCTTTTGAAAAGTTTTTCACTGTAGTCTTTTTGTTCTGGGGGTGGGGGTGGGATATGTACATCCAACGTGATCAGTTTATGATCAGATCTTACTAGTGAGGAGTTTATATCCGGTGCGGAGCATTTGGACCCCATGTTTGTGATAATCAGGTCAAGTATATTATCTCTCTCGTAGGAGAAGTGACCAGTTGCTCCATAGCATTTGAGTTTATGAATTCCAGGAATCTTTGGGCTAGGGTGTTAGGGCTAGAATAGTGGGCCCAGTCTATGTTGGGGTAGTTGTAGTCACCCAATATGATGGTGTTTGGTGTGACATTCATATCCTCCAGTGTTTTCAGGAATGCTTGATGGGATTCCTGGGATTGGGAGGGAGTTCTATAACATGCGACCAGTTGTATGGCAGTTTTGCCTATGGTGAGTAAAACTTGTATGGTTTCTGATGCTTCATGGGTAGCCACCAATCGAGAGGTGTAGGTGTCCTTTATGAAAATGGACACTCCCGCTCCCTTTGTGGTTCGGCCTGGAACTTGAGGTCGAAACGCATGATATGAGGTATCAGGAGCCTTGAACCAGGTTTCGGTTACTGCACAGACATCGATGTTCTCCATACTGAGAAGTGCTTCGAGTGCCTACATCTTGAGATTTAGACTTCTGGTGTTGAGCAGCATTAACCTTAATTTTTTTCCATATTTGTTTTTAATGGAGGTTGATTTGTCCTTTGAGCATTGCCTAAAAAAGGCACTATGGGGGTGGCAAGAGCCTTGGCCAGTATCCGGAAGCCCAGTGGTGACAGGTGCAAGCCATCACTTGCAACGTGGCTTGTCCAGCATATCATCCCAGGCTGACAGACATTGGATCCCCCTAGAATGACACCAGTGATTAAGCCAATTGTTAAAACTGATCATTTTGCCTTTGTACTGAGGCATCATTCTTGGTGAAGGCAGGATGCTGCTCAGGGTCAGGGTCATACCAGTCTGGGCTACATAATCGGAGAGCTCCTCAATGTCTCTTTTCATGTAGTCCAGGGAGGTGCGTCTCAGGTCATTCACACCCGCATGGACAATGACTGAATCATACTTGTACTTGCTTTGGAGTGACCTGAGTGCGTGTGTAATGTGGCGGATCCTAGCCGCCGATAGGCAGCTCACCGTTACCCTCTCCTTATTCAGCCTGGTAAGTGGAACATCGGTGTGTCTGACTATAGAGTCACCTATTACTAATGTCTCTGGCATAGTATTTTGCCTTAGGGGCTGTGATTGTGCGACACACCTGTTGCTTGAGGTATGTGTTGTAGGTGTTGCGTTTAGGGGGTGTATTTCTGGGTGTCTGCTTTGGAGGCCTCTGTTGTTTTGGTAAGTTTTTATAAGAGCCTCCGAGTATGTCTTTGTGTTTTATGTGTTTGGTTTGCATTAGTGGTGGTTTTATGTGTGACTGGTTTTGCTTTGGGTGTGGGTACCATCTCCTCCTGACTGGTCTTGCCAGTCCTGAGTTGAGAGAGTTCAGCCTCCAGTCTGGCTATATAGTTGCATCTCTCACAAGTATATGTGTTAGTAGGAAGGAGGAGAGGGTTGTCTGTGTACATGAGACAATTGTAACATTGTCTTAAGATTCCCAGATTAACCAGCTGAACAAGAGAGGATGCTAGTGGTCTACCACTCGACATACTAGAATATTATAAGGAGTGTTGTGCCTTTAAGGGAAGTGGGTATTCACAGGGGGTAGTGGATGCCTGTAGTGCTTACTTTAGGGTAAGAGTGCTTGTTTTATTATGAGTGCTTGCTAAGGATAGAAGTTCCGAAAACAAGTGCTAATATATGCAGCTAAATAGACTGAGTAGAGATTTCCATTCCCTTTGCATACCTTGTTTGGGCCCAGACCACGACGTCTCGGGCTGTCGCTTTTGCGCTACCTTCAATAAACGCACTATCAAGCGTCGGGCGGAGTTCGCCCAACACTTTTTTGGTAAAGCTTTTGACTATAAAATGTCGTCGGACACTCCGACAACCGTTTTATCCAAAAAACGCAAGGAAAAGGACCGACATGCGAGGCCCGCGGTCTCCACCGACACCACGCCGAAACAGGCTCCACGTGCTCCGGTTCTCACTGAGACGCCTTTGCAGTCCCTGACTACCGACGACACTCCTTCGGCGGTGTCTTCTGTACCTGAGACCGCTGGGTCATCGGCCCTTTCCCAGACTACAACCGAAGCACCAGCTTATGCCGAGCCTACTAATGTGGACAGATCTACTTCCACCCATGGTGTATTTAGGCCTTCATCCTCCTTTTCTATTAAGGCCTTCACTAAATCCAAAGCAGCCAGGCATCCAGTTAGGCCTGCTGCACAAGGCCCATCTCCTGGACCCATGCCTAAGAAGCAGATGCTTAAAATGGCTGAGGATCTAATAACTCTTATCAGAGGTTCTCAGCCCCCTCTTGACAAGAGACCCAGAGTGGAGGAAGAATCCCCCTCTTCTGATCAGGGATCCATTTTATCAGAACATTCTGATGCTGAGGAACACTCTTATTCCCCCTTTGAGGATTCGGATGCAGAGCAGTCTATTCCGTCTGTATCCCCCCCCTGAGGATTTTTCTTTTGGGGAAACCTTGCACACTTTGAGGGAACACTTCCATTGGGAAGGCCAAGACTTTTCAGATTCCAAGAAAAGACTTGGGGAATTTCTTTGGCTACCTCAGCACAGACCTCTGGCTATCCCCCCTGTTCTGGAGGTACTGGATGATGTCTACTCGGAGGCTTGTTTTAATCCTGATTCACTGCCTCCTGCTCCAGTTAAGCCTGATAGATATTACAGAGTACCCAGTTCTCATCAATTTCTCTACAAAGGCCATAATGCTGACCCTGAAACCATTTCAGAAGGCCCTAAGGGAATAAAGGCCTCCACTGCCAAGAATCCACTTCCTGCAGAAAGGGAATCTAGATCTCTAGAAAGGTGGGGTAAGAAGGTTTATACCTCGGCCACCCTAGCCATGAGGGCCTTAAATTGCCAGTTTCATATGATTAAATATCAGCAGTTCCTGTTATCACAATTAAAAAACAAAATGTCTCAACCTGAACAACCAGACTTAAAAGAGTTACAGGATATGATGCATAGTGCAGAACAAGTGGGTAAACACACTTTACAATGTGGTTATGATGCCCTAGAGGCCTCCAGTAGAGCGGCTGCAACAGGATCAGTCATTCGCAGACATGCCTGGCTTAGAGAACAAAATCTGCCTGATCATGTGAAAGCAAAACTTCTTGATGCACCTTTACAAAAGGATGTTCTTTTTGGTACTAATGCTGAGGATATATTACGAAAAATGGAGGAGAAAGCCAAATCTATGCAAACTGTCAAAGCTTTCTTACAGGTCCAGCCACCACTATTTAGCAGGAATTGGCCATCAAAAAACTGGTCCTTTCCAGCCACTGACAATCCCCAAAGAGGCAGATACAGACGCGGAAGGGGCAGAGGGCAATCACAAGGGTCATATAGAGGCAGACAATGGCAATCTCCAGCACCAACAGGTGGTGAAGACAGTGCACAGCAATACAGAAAGCAAACTTAATGACTCCCTCATTTACATGCCAAGCAAATCTCAACTGGCAGCACCTTTGGGAGGGAAACTAGCATTATTTGCAAGCAATTGGCATATTGTCACAACAGACAAATGGATTCTGGACATTATAAACAGAGGCTACAAATTTCAATTTCACACTCTTCCAAAAAGGAGAGGCATGCCAAACCTACCACAAAATCAAAGGGTAGAGGCACAAATGCAAATTTCAAAGCTCCTAAACATGAGGGCTATACAAAAGGTACCTATTTTTATTCAAGACTTTTCCTGGTACCAAGAAAAGGAACCGACTGGAGACCCATTCTGGACTTATCCATTCTAAACACATTTCTACTCGTACCAAAATTCAAGATGCTCACACTACAGCAACTTCTTCCCATGCTGGGCAAGGAGTTTTGGCTGGTAACATTGGACCTCAAGGAGGCATACCTGCATGTCCCAGTCAGACAAAGCTGCAGAAGATACCTCAGATTTCTTGCAGGTTCAATCCACTATCAATTCTCTGCATTGCCCTTTGGCTTATCTACTGCGCCCAGAGTATTCACCAAGTGCCTGGCATCAGTGATTGCATATTGCAGACTTCAAGGGATACAAATTTACCCTTATCTGGACGACTGCCTGATCCAAGCGGACAGCAAACATATACTTCTGGAACATCTGGCATATGTGACATGGTTACTGCTTTCTCTGGGATACACCATCAACAAGGATAAATCAAAGCTAACACCTTCTCAGAAAATAACCTTCCTGGGTGCCAGCTTGGACACAAACACCCAGATGGCATACCTTACACCAGAAAAACAAGGGCAATTATCTCAGTACTTCAAAATACTAGCAAAAAGTACCAGGCTTACTGCAAGGAAAATCCTGCAGGCTCTGGGATTCATGGCATCTTGCATTCTTCTAATCCCATGTGCAAAGCTGCATATGAGGAAACTTCAATGGTACCTAAAAAATCTATGGTCTCAACACAGTCACAGCTTGGAAGCAATTATACCAATAATTCCCTGTCTACAAAAGGAATTCTTATGGTGGGCCCAAGCATGTCAAGTAAACACAGGCCTCCCATTCTGCAAGCCTCAAGCAAACCAAGTCATAACCACAGACGCCTCAGATTACGCCTGGGGCGCACATGAAGGACAGGTGCATTCAGGGCAGATGGGCCCAAAAGGAAAAGCACCTTCACATCAATCAAAAAGAAATGCTGGCAGTAATACATGCAATTACAGCTTTCAAGGACTTTCTACATCCAGGGCAATTGCTCATAAGAACAGACAACACCACAGTAATGTGGTACATAAACAAACAAGGAGGAACTCACTCATACCCCTTGTGCAGACTAGCCATGACTCTTTGGAACTTGGCTCTGGAAAGACAAATAGAACTTCAAGCACAGTACTTGCCAGGGATGGAAAACACTCTGGCAGACACTCTGAGCAGAAATATGACAGATCCACACGAATGGAAGCTTCATCCACAGGTGTTTACGGAGATAGTCCAAGCGTGGGGGAGGCCAGATATAGATCTTTTTGCCTCCCACAGAAACCATCAATTGAAAAGGTTTTGTTCAAGGACCTACCATCCAAAGGCCTGGAAAGTGGACGCCCTTTCATTCATTTGGACAACATGGACAGTTTATGCATTCCCACCTCTACCTCTTCTGCCCAAGGTACTTTTGAAAGCAAGAACAGACAATCCGAGGATGATACTGATTGCTCCAGATTGGCCAAGGCAACACTGGTATCCACTCCTGAGGAGTCTAACACATACTCCTCCCTGGCCCCTGCCTCTAATACCACTTCTATTGACGCAGAACAACTACAAAACCCTTCACAGCCAGCTGAAAACACTCAACCTCGCTGCATGGAAAATTCCTTAACACCACATCAAACTATACTCTCCAAGGAGGTGCAGGATGTCATTTTGGAGGCCAGAAGACCATCTACTAGAAAAGCTTACTCCGCAAAATGGAAGCGGTTTTGCTGTTGGAATGAGAAAAGAGGGCAGGACCCTAGAAAATTGAACTTGCCTCAGGTGTTACAGTACCTAGCTGAACTACTGAGCAGTGGTCTTTCATTTTCTTCAATTAAAATACACGCCTCAGCCATTTCTGCAGAATTCAACACGGACCCTCCTTTATTCTCACACCCACTCTTACGTCCGTTCCTCAGAGGGGCTAAGAATATAAGACCTCCAAGGAAAGAACCAATTCCTGCCTGGGACCTTAATTACATACTAGAAAAATTAACATTGCCTCCCTTTGAACCTGCTGCTTCAACAGATCTACAATTTTTGTCCTGGAAAACAGCTTTCCTTCTGGCCATCACTTCAGCTTGTAGGTTTTCTGAACTGCAGGCCCTCATGGCGGTGCAGCCATTCCTCATCTTCCATCAGGACAGGGTCTCCCTTCGTACCAACCCATCCTTTATGCCTAAAGTGGTATCTAGGGTAGCCTTAAACCAAGCCATACACCTTCCTACCTTTTATCCTAACCCTCAAAACAAAGGGGAAAGGCTGCTTCACTCTTTAGACATCCATAGGCAGCTACGTTACTATTTGGACAGAACAAAGTCCTTCAGGAAATCAGACCAACTTTTTGTGTCCTATGCAGTAGGGGCTCCAGGGAAACCAGTTACCAAACAGACCATTTCCAAGTGGATTGGCCACTGCATACGTTTTTGTTACTCCCACCATGGGAAACCTGTCCCTACTGGTATAAGATCTCACTCCACCAGGGCCACAGCCACCTCTACAGCCTTCCTCAGAGGTGTTCCTACTAAGGATATCTTGGAGGCAGCCACTTGGAGTTCTGTACATACTTTCACAAAACACTACCATCTGCCCTTATATTCCTGAACAAGAGCAGGCTTTGCCACTGCTGTTTTGCAGGGCATTCTGGCTCAACCCAGTTCCTCTTAGTTCCTACCACCCTATGCATAGCTTTGGGACTCTACCCATCTGTGATTACTGCAGCTGTATGCACGATGAACATAGTACAGTTTTGTACCTACCATAAATGTAGATGTTCGAGTGCTAATACAGCTGCAGTACAGGTTTCCCTCCCTCCTTCCCCTCTTGGTAAGGCCATGGGGCCTAAAAACCTCTTCATACCTCCTGACTGGGTTATCCTGCTATGTTTTATTTGCTTACATTTGTGGATTAGCTTTATTTATGTATTGCCTTCCTTTTGGGGGCACCTGACATCTGGGGCAAGAAAGACTGAAGAATATGGCGTCGGCTGTGTCTTGTATACTCTGGTCTTCCTGACGTCAGAAGAGTAAGCGACAACAACCGACGCCGGACCAAGACTTTGGAATTCGGCCGACCGAGGGACCGCCTGACGGCTGAAAACCCATCTGTGATTACTGCAGCTGTATTAGCACTCGAACATCTACATTTATGGTAGGTACAAAACTGTACTTTCCTCAGCACAGACCTCTTGCAATTCCCCCTGTTCTAGACATAGTGGATGATGTTTTTTCAGAGTACGGCCTGTCTCCAGACTCTCTACTTCCTGCCACTGTTAAACCGGACAGATACTACAGGGTCGCAGACTCCCATAAATTTCTTTACAAAAACCCTGCTGCTGACCCAGAAACTATCTCACAGGGTCCCAAAGGGGTCAAGGCTGCTTCAGCCAAAAACCCTGTCCCCTCAGACAGAGATTCTAGGGCTTTGGACAGATGGGGGAAAAAGGTTTACACTTCTGCTACCTTGGCTGTAAGGGCTTTAAATTGTCAGTTTCATATGCTCAAATATCAGCAATACTTAATGTCTTTGTTAAAACAAAAAATGTTGACAAATACTGAATGCTCTGAGAACAATGATTTGCAGGATTTATTGCATGCAGCTGAACAAGTGGGAAAACATACTTTGCAAATTATTGGATGCTCTATTACAGCATGATACTTTGTTTGGTGTTAAGGCAGAGGAGGTGTTAAAGAAAATGGAGGATAAGGCAAAATCAATGCGGACAGTAAAGGATTTCTTACAGGTACAGCCAACCAGATTTAGCAGGAACTGGCCCTCTAAGAATTGGTCTTTTCCAGCATCAGACAGACCACAAAGAGGCAGATTCAGACACCCTAGAAGCAGGCAGCCCCAGGGCTCATACAGGCCCAAACAATGGGGTGCTTCTACCTCCAAAAGCGGAGAAGACAAATCACAGCCTTATAGAAAACAGTCCCAATGACTTCCCTCTGCCAATGCCAAGCACTTATTTTTTGGCAGCACCCTTAGGGGGAACGCTAGCACTTTTTCACAAAACTTGCACAAGATCACCCAGGACAAATGGGTCTTAAATATAGTCTCTCAGGGTTACAGGTTCCACTTTCGCACCATTCCAAAGGCAAAAGGCATGCCAGACCTGCCACACAATCAATGGCAAGAGGCACAAAAACAAGTTTCATCTCTCATGGACATGGGGGCTATTCAGCCAGTACCACACCAAGAGCAGAGACAAGGATTTTACTCAAGACTTTTCTTAGTACCAAGAAAGGACAAAGCCTGGAGACCAATTTTGGACCTGTCTATTCTAAATACTTTTCTTGACGTCCCAAAATTCAAAATGTTGACTCTACAACAGCTTCTGCCCATGCTGGGCAAGCAGGCTTGGCTTGTAACTTTGGACCTCAAAGAGACATACCTGCATGCCCCAATCAGACAATCTTGCAGAAGATGCCTCAGATTCATAGCTGGCTCACTGCACTACCAATTCTCTGCACTGCCCTTTGGCTCATCTACTGCACCCAGGGTCTTCACAAAATGCCTGGTACCAGTAATTGCATTTTGCAGACAAAGAGGAATTCAAATATATCCCTGTTTGGACGACTGCCTTATTCAAGCAAAGGACAAAGATATTCTACTACAGCATCTGGCGTTTGTAAAAAGATTACTAACTTGCCTAGGGTACACAGTAAACAAAAAGAAATCAAAACTAGTACCTTCTCAAGAGATAATATTCCTGGGTGCAAGCTTAAATACAACTGCCCCAGATGGCTTATCTCACGCCAGAAAAACAAAGGCATCTGACTTCTTACTGCAAAGACATGGCAACAAAGACCCAGTTATCTGCAAGAAAAATTCTGCAGGCTCTGGGCTACATGGCATCCTACATTCTTCTAATTCCATGTGCAAGACTGCATATGAGGAAACTACAATGGTATCTAAAAAGTGTTTGGACTCAACATTGCCACAGCCTGGAAACAGTGATTACTCTCATTCCCTGCCTGCAACAGGAATTTCATTGGTGGGCACAGGCCTGTCACCACAACAAGGGACAGCCATTCACCTTACCCACTGCCAGGCAAACACTAACAATAGATGCATCAGATTATGCCTGGGGGGGCGCACATGGCAGGAAAATGTATTCAGGGCACATGGCCCACAAACCAAAATGCATCTTCATATCAATCCAAAAGAGATGCTAGCTGTACAAAATGCCCTGACAGCCTTCAAGGACCTGCTTCATCCAGGACAACTACTGATAAAGACGACAATACTACAGTCATGTGGTACATAAACAAGCAAGGGTCACACATTCCTACCCCCTCTGCAGGCAAGCCATGACTTTGTGGAACACTGCATTGACTTATCAAGTACATCTGCAAGCACAATTTGTGCCAGGAAAGACAAATACTTTGGCAGACGAACTAAGCAGAAACCTTATGGATCCTCACGAGTGGAAACTGGACCCACAAATCTTCAACATGATAACACAGAAATGGGGATGCCCAGACATGGATCTATTCGCTTCCCCTCACAACTGCCAGCTACAAAGATTCTGCACTCGGACTCATCACAAGCAAGCATGGAAAGTGGACGCCCTCTCGTTCAGCTGGAAAGCCCTTACAGTATATGCCTTCCCTCCTCTGCCTCTCCTCTCCAACTACTCCTAAAGGTCAGACAAGAGAAGCCAAAAATTATACTGATTGCCCCAGACTGGCCACGCCAGCACTGGTACCCAATCCTAAAGAACTTGTCTCAAGGCCCAGCCTGGACATTGCCTCTAATACCTCATTTGCTGACCCAACAGAACAATCAGATCCTGCACAGCCAACTCAGAACCCTAAATCTGGCTGCGTGGCGGATAATGTAATCATTCTGAACACACCTCTCTCTAAAGCAGTTATGGATGTTATTTTGGAGGCCAGGAGGCCCAGCACCAGAAAATCTTATGCAGACAAATGGAAGAGATTCTGTGCTTGGAGCCAAGCGTAGGGAATTAACTCGCTTGAACCAAATATACCTCAGATTTTGCAATACCTAGCTGAGATGCTGGACAAAGGCCTATCCGTCTCATCAATTAAGATCCATGCCTCTGCCATTTCAGCTCACTACAATACGGAACCACCTATTTTTTCTCATCCACTGCTAAGACAGTTTCTCAGAGGGTCTAAAAACATAAGACCTCCAAGGAGAGCTCCAGTGCCTACATGGGACCTCAATTTTGTCTTGGAAAAACTCACACTGCTTCCTTTTGAGCCTGCCAATACAGCAGAGATAAAATACTTGTCATGGAAAACCGCTCTTCTCCTAGCAATAACTTCAGCAAGACGAGTCTCAGAGTTACAGACACTAATGGCTGTGGAACCTTTTATTATTTTCCATCAGGACAGGGTTTCTCTAAGGACAAACCCGACATTTATGCCTAAGGTAGTGTCCAGCGTGGCTCTTAACCAAACAATTCATTTGCCTACCTTTTATCCAAACCCACAGAATAAGCGGGAAAGACTTCTGCATACTTTGGACATTCACAGACAGCTACGCTTTTACTTGGA